>NC_135819.1:11422289-11589789 GCF_964213995.1 Mustelus asterias | reverse complement strand
CTTTGGACACTAAGGGGCAATTTAGCATGGCCAATCCACCCTAACTTGCTCATCTTTGGACACTAAGGGGCAATTTAGCATGGCCAATCCACCTAGCCTGCATATCTTTGGACACTAAGGGGCAATTTAGCATGGCCAATCCACCTAGCCTGCATATCTTTGGACACTAAGGGGCAATTTAGCATGGCCAATCCACCTAACCTACGCTCTTACCTGATTGCACTTTAAAAAAAAAATTGGCCTCCCAAAATTGTCGCGATTCAACCGGTAATTCTCGACCTGTCTGTTTAGATGGTTCGATGCCTTTGTTTCCTCTTGATTGCTGTTGCCTGCGATTATACCTCATTTACAATGTTGGATCGAAACACGGGAGCGTGGGAAGACACGGGAGCACCCTGAGGAAACCCACGCAGACACGGGGAGAATGTGCAAACTCCACACAGACAGTGACCGAGCCAGGAATCGAACCGGGGTCCCTGGCGCTGTGAGGCCGCAGTGTTAACCACTGTTGCCACCAGTAATTTCCGGTAAGATCTTGCCGTGTGTTCAATTACAAATAGTAATCTCAAATTTTATTTATTGCTAATTTAAAAGGTTGTTTTTAAGTTTCCCTCCTGATTTTGTACAACTTTAAATCTGTGTGAATGCAATCTCCTTTGATGCACGCTAGCAAAGGGCAAAGGGTTGATGGGGGAGAGGGGAGGGGCGGCAGGAGATGTGGGTTAGCTGAGTCGAAAGTTGGCAAACTCTAAAATATGGGGTAATGATTGGATTAAATTCTGCACCCCTGTGTCACATTGGCTGGGCCGCATTCACCTTTAACAGAGGAACGGAATGAATCCTGATCATCCCTCTCACTCTTTCCAGATCACATCCTGTCTTGTTCCCCGAGTCAGGGTTTATTAAACGTGTAGGACAGGGTTTGTGAGGTGGGAAGAGGGGAGAAGTGGATGGTGAGAGGGGTGGGTGGTTGGGAGAGGGGGGGGGGGGCGGGGCGGGTGTAACTCTTAACACCAAGTTAAGATGTTACAAAGATGTGCGGGTTAGGTTGATTGGCCATGCTAAATTGCCACTTGTCGTCAAGGGGGATTATCAGGGTAGGGACATTGAACTACAGGGATAGGGGCTGCATTGTGGTCGGTGCAGACTCGATGGGCCGAATGGCTTCCTTCTGCACTGGAGGGATTCTATGATTCTATGACACCTTTTCCCCAAGGCCAGAGAAACACATTAGGGCCACCACAATTTGGAAAGAGACAGCCAGCAACCAACCATTCCTGGAATGATTGAGTCGGGAGAGATTAGCCCTCTCTCTCTCTCTCTCTGCATTGACAGATACCGGAGCTATTCCACCATCCTCAACTTAACCTTGGTTAATTTTGTCTTTTAAAAAGCATTTAGACTGTTACATGGGTACGATGGGTATAGAGGGATATGGGCCAAACACGGGCAATTGGGACTAGCTTAGTGGTTAAAAAAAAAGGGCGGCATGGACAAGTTGAGCTGAAGGGCCTGTTCCCTTGCTGTAAATTTCTATGACTCTCACTAAAATAAGAATTCTCCGCCGTTCAAGCCTGCCGACACTGACAGGGAGGATTTGGCGCTCAGCCAAATCTCCGTTCACTGCAGCGGGACTGGAGAATCCCGCTGGCGTGAATGGCTGGAAAATCCCGGCCATTTTTTCGCGCATCCAGTGGTTAGGGTCTGGAGTGCACTACCTGACAGCGTGGTAGGGCGGGGGAGGGGGCAGATTAAATTGAGGCTTCCAAAGGAGAATCGGAAAGGAAGAACGTGCAAGTTAACGGGGAGGAGGTGGGCGAATGGCACCATGAGGTGAATTGCTCATTCGGGGAGCCGACACAAATTTAGAATTATAGAATCCCTACAGTACAGAAGGAGGCCGTTTGGCCCATCGAGTCTCTCCTGACCACAATCCCACCCAGGCCCTATTCCCGCAACCCAACGCATTTACCTTGCTAATCCCCCTGACACTCGGGTCAATTGAGCACGGCCGATCCACCTAATCCGCATGTCTTTGGACTGTGGGAGAAAACCGGAGCACCCGGAGGAAACCCACGCAGACACGGGGAGAATGTGCAGACTCCGCACAGACAGTGGCCAGAGGCTGGAATTGAACCTGCAACCCTGGCGCTGTGAGGCAGCAGTGCTAACCACTGTGCCACTGTGGCGCCCCCTCGATGGGCCAAATAGCCTCCTTCTGGGGTTGTAAGCATTCTTTGATTCATTAAAGTATCAGTAAGTAGTCTCACAGCATCAGGTTAAAGTCCAACAGGTTTATTTGGTAGCACGAGCTTTCGGAGCGCCGCCCCTTCATCAGGTGAGTTGCACTTAATGAAGGAGCGGCGCTCCGAAATCTTGTGCTACCAAATAAACCTGCTGGACTTTAACCTGGTGTTGTGAGACTACTTACTGTGCCTTCCCTAGTCCAACACCGGCAACTCCACATCATTAAAGGAAGCAACTGCTCTGATCCGCTCATGATGATAAAAAGAAATCGTTTTTCGCTCTCCTGCCCTTGAGAATGGGGCCAGTTTCCATATCACCCACCGAGCGCTTCACAAACGGGACATGGGATCACGCACCCCTCTTATGAATCTCTTCCTGTGTTCCACCAACAGAGATAACTGTGACCCAACAGGAAGTAGGACCCCATGTGTAACAAGAGACACAAGATAACAAACAGAGGTGGAAGAGAGGTCAGTAAACATTCAGGATACAACCAAATATTTTGAGCGGTGCTGCTGATGCGACTTTTTAACCAACACGACTTAGCTACATGTCCTTTACTGGAGTGTTAAATGTGTACTACATTCACCCTGAGATGAGTGCAGTGTCTGTGTAATTCCTGTAAAAATTTACTTCTTCTGAGGCAGTCTCTCGGGGTTGAAGATGATTCGCTCCCACATGCTACAAGCGAGTTCTCGGGTGAGTGAGGAGTCCAATATGTCATCTTCAGTCTCTGCTGCAGGTGGGGCAGATGTTGGTTGGCGGAGTTGGTGGGTGGGGTTGCCACCCGCTCTTCCCGCGGTTGACGCTTGACCCCAGCTTCATCCTCGGGGGTGAAACCGGAGGGGTAGAATTTTCCCATCCCGCCCGCCACGGGAGTGGCAGCGGGCAGGACAAGGACGGTGCAAAGGCCCGTTGACCTCAGGCGGGATTTTCCTGCTTTCGGGCGAACGTGGCCGGAAAATCCCACACCAATGTGTTCCCCCCAAGGGTGGCACGGCGGTTAGCGCTGCTGCCTCACAGCACCAGGGACCTGGGTTCGAAACCCGGGTGCAAATCCCGGCTTGGGATCCACCTCACCCGCACATCTTTGGAGTGTGGGTGGAAACCGGAGCATCCGGAGGAAACCCACGGGGAGAACGTGCAAACTCCACACAGACAGTATCCCAAGCTGGGAGTCGAACCTGGGTCCCCGGTGCTGTGAGGCAGCAGTGCTAACCACTGTGCCACCGTGCCGCCTGTGACAGGAGCTGATGACTGCTGGATGGACCGCCATCTAACCCCATCTGCAATCAACATCAACGTAGCTCCAAAGCAGCGACAGCAACAACGCCACAGGAAGTTCAATGCTGAGGTAGTCAAAAACCATGATAAGATAGTCAGCCAACACCTCAATGACATCCTGACTACTCCCAGTGACCCCAAGTATCCATAGGGCCCAGTCTGCCCTCCAGGTCTCCATAGCCAGCATCTGTGGAGAGATGCTTGACCTGGGTGTACAGGTACACAGGTCACTGAAAGTGGCAATGCAAGTGGAGAAGGTAGTCAAGAAGGCATACGGCATCCTTGCCTTCATCGGCCGGGGCATTGAGTTTAAAAATTGGCAAGTCATGTTTTGCAGCTTTATAGAACCTTAGTTAGGCCGCACTTGGAATACAGTGTTCAATTCTGGTCGCCACACTACCAGAAGGATGTGAAGGCTTTGGAGAGGGTACAGAAAAGATTTACCAGGATGTTACCTGGTATGGAGGGCATTAGCTATGAGGAGAGGTTGGAGAAACTTGGTTTGTTCTCGCTGGAACGATGGAAGTTGAGGGGCGACCTGATAGAAGTCTACAAGATTATGAGAGTCATGGACAGAGTGGATAGTCAGAAGCTTTTTCCCAGGGTGGAAGAGTCAATTACTCGGAGGCACAGGTTTAAGGTGCGAGGGGCAAGGTTTAAAGGAGACGTACGAGGCAGATTTTTTTACACAGAGAGTAGTGGGTGCCTGGAACTCGTTGCCGGGGGAGGTAGTGGAAGTGGATATGATAGTGACTTTTCAGGGGCATCTTGACAAATACATGAATAGGATGGGAATAGAGGGATATGGTCCCCGGAAGGGTAGCGGGTTGTAGTTAAGTCAGGCAGCATGGTCGGTGCAGGCTTGGAGGGCCGAAGGGCCTGTTCCTGTGCTGTAATTTTCTTTGTTCTTTGTTCAACCAGGAGACACCAAAGCAGCTGATAAGAGGCAAGCGCAAGTCTCTCTGAGCCTGAAACATCAAGCCAACCCAAGAGCAAGAAAGCAGCCCGACAGATGGCTGGAGGCTGAGATCCAGCAACAGGCCCGAGACTGAGCGGAGATGGTGGGCGGAGAAAGCGCAGGAGATCCAGCCGACAGCAATGACGCACAAGGTTACTTCATGCAGTCAAGACCACCTACGGCCCAAGGTCTCTGCTAGCTGAGAATGGAGAGGTGCTCTTCAAGAACAGAGAGAGCTGGAAAGAGCATTTTGAAGACCTTTTTAACGGAGACACCAAATCTGGCTCTCCGCCTTGTCTCCAAACCCCTCCCTCCCTCCCTCCCACACCCCCCTTCCCCTCTCGGACCAACTGCCACATTCCTCAAGCAGCTCCCGAACAATCTGTACCTTTGTTCTGCCATTCACACATTCCGATCACTTAATGGACACTTTTAGCACCTTTCATAGAATCATCGAATCCTGACAGTGCAGAAGGAGGCCATTCGGCCCATTCGGGTCTGCACCGACCACAATCCCACCCAGGCCCTATCCCCGCAACCTCACACATTTACCCTACTAATCCCCCTGATACTAGGGTCAATTTAGCATGGCCAATCCACCTAACCCGCACACCTTTGGACTGTAGGAGGAAACCGGAGCACCCGGAGGAAACCCACGCAGACACGGGGAGAATGTGCAGACTCCGCGCAGACAGTGACCCGAGGCTGGAATCGAACCCGGGTCCCTGGCACTGTGAGGCAGCAGTGCTAACCACTGTGCCACCGTGCCGCCCCAGCCTTTCTCAGCCTTTATCATCACTATTTACATTCCCTTGATCCAATTACAGCACCCGCTCCTCCCCCCCACACCAATCCTCATTACAATAAATCTCGTCTGATTTTCTTTGCTTTCAGCTCTGACAAAGGGTCATCCAGACTCGAAACGTTGGCTCGATTCTCTCTCCACAGATGCTGTCAGGCCTGCTGAGTTTCTCCAGCAATTTCCGCTTTTGTTTCAGATTCCAGCATCCGCTGTATTTTGTCTTTGTCCGTAACAGAGACGCTGGGCGGAATCTTATCGGCACATCCCCCCGGGGTCCGTACGATCCCACCTGAGACCAACGGAGAATGCCCATTCTCCGAGCCCAGAATCGTGCCAGTAAAATTCCAGCCTCTGTCTTCAATGCCAGACACCATCTCAGCACAACATGGCACGTGGTTGTAGAAATCTTGGAAATCATAGAAACACTACAGTACAGAAAGAGGCCATTCGGCCCATCGAGTCTGCACCGACTACAATCCCACCCAGGCCCTACCCCCATATATTTACCCACTAATCCCTCTAACCTACACATCTCAGGACACTAAGGGGCAATTTTTAGCATGGCCAATCAACCTAACCCGCACATCTTTGGACTGTGGGAGGAAACCGGAGCACCCGGAGGAAACCCACGCAGACACGAGGAGAATGCGCAAACTCCACACAGACAGTGACCCAAGCCGGGAATCGAACCCGGGTCCCTGGAGCTGTGAAGCAGCAGTGCTAACCACTGTGCTACCGTGCCGCCCTAAAGGGGCACTTGTAAAGGGGCATTTGATGGCTAAAGAAACATAGAAACATAGAAACCCTACAGTGCAGAAGGAGGCCATTCGGCCCATCGAGTCTGCACCGACCACAATCCCACCCAGGCCCTACCCCCACATATTTTACCCGCTAATCTCTCTAACCTACGCATCCCAGGACTCTAAGGGCCAATTTTTAACCTGGCCAATCAACCTAACCCGCACATCTTTGGACTGTGGGAGGAAACCGGAGCACCCGGAGGAAACCCACGCAGACACGAGGAGAATGTGCAAACTCCACACAGACAGTGACCCGAGCCGGGAATCGAACCCGGGACCCTGGAGCTGTGAAGCAGCAGTGCTAACCACTGTGCTACCGTGCTGCAACAAAGAACAGCAAGGCATCTGGAGTGGGTGGAATCCCTGCCGAAGCTCTAAAACACGGTGGACAAGCTCTTTGCCCAGAGAGTTCTTTCTTGTCAAGCATGCAAGAATTGTCTTGACACTCCATTAGCCTTTCCCAATCACTGACGACAGCAACAGACACCTTTCACCACTGCCAGCCAATGGGCTGCTTAACATTAACCATCGTTGTCTTTGTTGACCTTTGCTCGAATGGGTGACTCAATGTGTGGAATGATAAGTAATCACCATGAACAAACAGGTGATTACTCGCGGCTGTTAACGCTGGGATTCTGGCAGCAGAAATGCATGTGATAAGAGAGAAATATAGGGCGGGGTTTTATGGCCTCTTGCTCATCCCAAAACCATAAACTCCCGCCTGAGGTCAACGAACCTTTCCATGGTCCGCCCCCTCGCCCGCCCTGATTCCCGTGGTGGGTGGGATGGTAAAATTCCAGCCACGGACTGGGAAATAGATTAATTCTTGGGGTGAGGGAACCAGTCCATGAGGTGAGGTTAAGTAGAACTGATCGATATTCTCTGCAGTTTGGACGAGATAAGAGGTGATCTTATTGAAATGTATAATTCCCTGCCCAGTGAAGCAGTTGAGGCTACCTCATTGAATGTTTTTAAGGCAAGGATAGATAAATTTTTGAACAGTAAAGAAATTAAGGGTTATGGTGAGCGGGTGGGTAAGTGGAGCTGAGTCCACAAAAAGATCAGCCATGATCATATTAAATGGTGAAGCAGGCTCGAGGGGCCAGATGGCCTACTCCTGCTCCTAGTTCTTATTTTCTTATGATATAGGCAGAGGGTTTGTCAAGAATAGAATAGAAACCCTACAGCGCAGAAAGAGGCCATCTGGCCCATCGAGTCTGTACCGACCACAATCCCACCCAGGCCCCACCCCCATATCCCTACACATTTACCCGCTAATCCCTCTAACCTACGCATCTCAGAACACTAAGTGACAATTTTAGCATGGCCAATCAACCTAACCCGCACATCTTTGGACTGTGGGAGGAAACCGGAGCACCCGGAGGAAACCCATGCAGACACGAGGAGAATGTGCAAACTCCACACAGACAGTGACCCGAGCCGGGAATCGAACCCAGGTCCCTGGAGCTGTGAAGCAGCAGTGCTAACCACTGTGCTACCGTGCCGCCACGTGTGGACCCTGCATGGAAGACCCTGCATGGAAAGTCTAAGATTCAAAGGCGTTGACTCAGGACAAGAGGGTAAAGCATTTAGAACTGAGGTGAGGCGTCATTTCTTGTAGAACTTTTTCCAGGCCATTGGAGGTGATTTGATTTGATTTATTATTGTCACATGTATTGGGATACAGTGAAAAGTATTGTTTCCTGCGCGCTATACAGACAAAGCATACCGTTCATAGAGAAGGAAACAAAAGAGTGCAGGAGGTAGTGTTACAGTCATAGCTAGGGTGTAGAGAAAGATCAACTTAGTGCGAGGTAGGATCATTCAAAAGTCTGACGGCAGCAGGGAAGAAGCTGTTCTTGAGTCGGTTGGTACGTGACTTCAGACTTTTGTATCTTTTTCCCGACGGAAGAAGGTGGAAGAGAGAATGTCCGGGGTGCGTGGGGTCCTTAATTATGCTGGCTGCTTTGCCGAGGCAGCGGGAAGTGTAGACAGAGTCAATGGATGGGAGGCTGGTTTGCGTGATGGATTGGGCTACATTCACGACCTTTTGTAGTTCCTTACGATCTTGGGCAGAGCAGGAGCCATACCAAGCTGTGATACAACCAGAAAGGATGCTGCATCTGTAGAAGTTGGTGAGAGTCGTAGCTGACATAACACGGTGGGAGCAGGACAGGGGATATCGTGAACAAAGACCACCTCCCCAACCATTCAATGTATATCCATCCCTTTCATTCTCTCCTAGGGCATCAACACAGTGGCATCGGTGTGTACCATCTACAAGATGATGTGGAGATGCCGGCGTTGGACTGGGGTGGGGCGCAGTAAGAAGTCTCACAACACCAGGTTAAAGTCCAACAGGTTTATTTGGAATCACGAGCTTTCGGAGCGCTGCTCCTTATTCACTCACCTGAGCTCCGAAAGCTCGTGATTCCAAATAAACCTGTTGGACTTTAACCTGGTCTTGTGAGACTTCTTACTATCTACAAGGTGCACTGCAGCAATTCGCTCCTGAGGCAGCACCCTTCAAACTCACCTCCACCATCTAGAAGGACAAAGGCAGCAGACACATGGGAACACCACCACCTGCAAGTTCCCCTCCAAGCCACTCACCATCCTGACTTGGAAATACATCGTCCGTTCCTCCACTGTCGCTGGGTCAAAATCCTGGAACTCCCTCCCTAACAGCACTGAGGATGTACCGACACCACATGTGCTGCAGCGGGTTCAAGAAGGCAGCTCACCACCACCTTCTCAAGGGGCAATTAGGGATGGGCAATAAATGCTGGCCCAGCCAGCGACACCCACATCCCATAAATGAATTTTTAGAAACTCTCAGGGTGACAGCCAATATCTACAACCTTGTCATAATAATATCCAACAAATAACCTCAAGTTCATAGAATCATCATAGAATCCCTATAGTGTAGGAAGAGGCCATTTGGCCCATCGAGTCTGCACCGACCACAATCCCACCCAGGTCCTACCCCCATATCCCTACATATTTTACCCGTTAATCCCTCAAACCTACACATCTCAGAACACTAAGAGGCAATTTTAGCATGGCCAATCAACCTAACCTGCACATCTTTGGACTGTGGGAGGAAACCGGAGCACCCGGAGGAAACCCACGCAGACACGAGGAGAATGTGCAAACTCCACACAGACAGTGACCCGAGCCGGGAATCGAACCCAGGTCCCTGGAGCTGTGAAGCAGCAGTGCTAACCACTGTGCTACTGTGCCGCCCTTTTGCTTTGTATTTAACCAGGTGCGTCAGTTCCTCTGGGACTCCTAGTGTAGACTGCTCACTGAAAGCACTCTGTACGCTGTTGTCAGACTTGGAAATAAGGGGATTTTGGTGAAGGAATTTCTGCCTCCAAGGACTTATTGCAGTATCTGAACCGTACCCAATTTGCACGTTCTCCCCGTGTCTGCGTGGGTTTCCTCCGGGTGCTCCGGTTTCCTCCCACAGTCTGAAAGACGTGCTGGTTAGGGTGCATTGACCCGAACAGGCGTCGGAGTGTGGCGACTGGGGGAATTCTCACAGTAACTTCATTGCAGTGTTAATGTAAGCCTACTTGTGACGCCAATAAATAAACCTTAACTTTAAACTTAAATTATCAGCAAGAGGACAGGGTGTGCAGACGTGACTATCTGGAAGGATTCAGTGCAGACAATAAGGGTCAGCTTCTTCCATTATCTTCAACTCAACTAAGTGCGTGATATTGATATCAACACGTCTGCGGCCTTGAACTTCATCTGTAACTCAAGTGGTGCTCAAGTTGTGGAGGTCCAGCCTGGGGCCAGATTTTGAGGCGAGGTCATTTTTAAAACCCTTTTCCACCACCAACACCTTTGTTTTCTCCTTAGCAACCCTTTCCCTTTCAATGGAACCCTTGCCAGCCCGAGGGAGCTTTTAACCATACGTTCTTCAGACCCCAGTTGTTCCTCTGGGGCAGGATGAGGATGTCCTGTGCTAGAAGCCCACCCAGCCAAGAACCCATTGCCAATCCCCTGCCGGTTAACCCTGGAGTCTCCCAGAAGGGGGGATCAATCTCCAGTTGCAAGCAGCGCTCCGAGAACTTAGAATCCAAAATAAAGTTTTGTTTGTTTTCATTTCTTTGGAATATTTCTGTCAGATAGCTGTAAGAACATTGGAGGTAGAGGAAAAGAACAAAGACTGATTGATTGAAGGCCATCGATCCTCAATACTCAGTCCAAGGATCTGCGGGTTAGGTTGATTGGCCGTGCTAAATTGACCCTAGTGTCAGGGGGATCAGCAGAGTAAATATGTGGGGTTACGGGGATAGGGCCTGGGTGGGATTGTGATCGGTGCAGGCTCGATGGGCCAAATGGCCTCCTTCTGCACTGTAGGGATTCTATGATTCTATGATCCTAAGGGTGGCACGCTGGTGCAGTGGTTGGCACTGCTGCCTCACAGCACCGGGGACCCGGGTTCAATTCTTGGTTTAGGTCATTGTCTCTGTGGAGTTTGCACATTCTCCCTGTGTCTGTGTGGGTTTCCTCCGGGTGCTCCGGTTTCCTCCCACAGTCTGAAAGATGTATAGGATAGGTTGATTGGCCATGCTAAATCACCCCTTAGTGTCTTGGGATGCATAGGTTGGAGGGATTAGCGGGGTAAATGTGTGAGGATATGGGGCTCGGGCCTGGGTGGGATTGATGTCGGTGCAGGCTCGATGGGCCAAATGGCCTCCTTCTGCACTGTAATAATTCTATGATTACATAGAAAACAGGCCATTCGGTCCACCTATCCATCCAAGTGCCCATGTTGTACTCATGTCTCCTTCCCCACTCACTCTAACTCTATCAACATGACCATCTGGTTCCTTCTCCTTCCAATGAAATACCCTTAATTGCATCCAAATTAAAGTTTGTTTATTTGTGTCACAAGCAGGCTTACATTAACACTGCAATGAAGTTACTGTGAAAATCCCCTAGTTGCCACACTCCTGTTCGGGTTACACTGAGGGAGAATTTAGCACGGCCAATGCACCCTAACCAGCACGTCTTTCAGACTGTGGGAGGAAACTGGAGCACCCGGAGGAAACCCACGCAGACACGGGGAGAATGTGCAGACTCGGCACAGGCGGTGACCCAAGCCGGGAATCAGGTGGCCCGGTGACACAGTGGTTAGTGCTGCTGCCTCACAGCGCCAGGGACCCGGGTTCGATTTCCTGTGTAAAAAAAATTGCCCCTCACATCTCCTTTGAACTTTCCCCCGCTCACCTTCAGTGCAGGCCCCCTTGTATTAGACATTTCAACTCTGGGAAAAAGATTCTGACTGTCAACCCTAGCTATGCTTCGATCAACGATGAGAAATATTTGATACATCTACACTGTCACATGTGGTTTATCCATCTGGCCATCCTTGTGGGACGGTTATCCTGTCACACAGACCAATCCTCAATCTAAGATTTTTAAAAATTCATTCGTGGGACATGGGCATCGCTGGCTGGCCAGCATTTATTGCCCATCCCTAGTTGCCCTTGAAAGTCAACCACATTGCTGTGGCTCTGGAATCACATGTAGGCCAGACCGGGTAAGGATGGCAGATTTCCTTCCCTAAAGGGACATTAGTGAACCAGATGGGTTTTTCCGACAATGGTTTCATGGTCATCAGTAGGTTCTTAATTCCAGATATTTTTAATTGAATTCAAATTCCACCATCTGCCGTGGTGGGATTCGAACCCGGGTCCCCAGAACATTAGTTGAGTTCCTGGATTAATAATCTAGCGATAATACCACTAGGCCGTCACCTCCCCCTATTCACAGTAAATGATGCAGGTTTACATCTCCTCCACTGCCACCAAATGGCCACTTTGAGTAGGTACATCTCAGTGATGGCATGTCCCATTTAACAGGCCTTTTTGAACTCTGCATTCATAAAACCTACTTTTTTAAGTTGTTGTTGACTTCAAAGTCAAGGTAAGAAGTTCAAGAACGGGGAGGAGCGCTGACACCAACAAGCACATCACTTTCCGATTGCTATAGCAGCCCACCATCGCACCGTCCTATCACCCATCCATTCCCTCCTATCTCATCACCTCCAGCTTCCATTCAGACCCAAGAAGTAGTTTATTTATTGGTGTCACAAGCAGGCTGACATTATCACCGCAATGAAGTTACTGTGAAAATCCCCTAGTCACCCCACTCCGGCAACTGTTTGGGTACACTGAGGGAGAGTTCAGCACGGCCAATGCACCCTAACCAGCACGTCTTTCGGAGTCAGATTTGGAATTAATGCAAGCCTATATTCAGATATACTATTCTACTCTTTACAGAGAAGCTTCACCAACTCTGCAATCCCGGTTTGGAAGTTAACTCAATGCAGACGGGGGTTACAACTGCTACCCCGATAATTTAGAGTGAATTTAAAGAGCAAACTGAATAAATTTGCATATACTTATAATCATAGAATTTCTACAGTGCGGAAGGAGGCCACTTGGCCCATCGAGTCTGCGCCGCTACCAATCCCACCCAGGCCCTATTCCCATAGCCGCGCATGTTTACCCTGCTAATCCCCTGACACTAATCGTCAATTTAGCACGGCCAGTCAACCCAATTCATATATCTTTGCAGTGTAGGAGGAAAACGGAGCACCCGGACGAAACCCGCGCAGACACGGGGAGAACGTGCAGACTCCACGCAGACTGTGACCTGAGGCCAGATTCAAATCCGGGTCCTTGGCGCTGTGAGGCAGCAGTGCTAACCACTGCGCCACCATGCCGTCATCCAACGGACAGGAATAGTTCTGCTGGTGTTCACCGTCAAGGTTCACACAGCAACTGAGGGGACTAGTTTGCGCGATTGAGGTCATCCTGCCCCAGTCAGGATTCGATTTTGATTTGATTTATTATTGTCACATGTATTAGCATATATCCGCACAGACAGCGGCCCAAGGCCGGGTTCGAACCCGGGTCCCTGGCACTGTGATGCACGTCAATTGAACTCAAGACACAAGGCTTCGGTAACTGAAGGCTTTTATTGCCTAACAATGGAACTACTAGAACGTAAGTACACCACCCCAGACTGACGAGGTCCCGCCCGAGCAGGGGGTCTTATACCTCTCCCAGGAGGCGGAGCCCGACTGGGATGTGCCACAACAGTAACAACCACAGGTGTATTAATCCCACCCTAGCCCAACAACAACATTAGAACAACCCCACAGTGGGAACCAACGATGGTTCACCACATTCACCCCTCCTTTGAGAACAAAGGCCGGCGGGGTGCGAAAACAGACTAAAAAAAAAGTCAACAGATTATAAGTCCAGACGGTCTGGAGGACCGCACCGTCGTTGTGACCTCCTCAATACCGGCGGTGACACCGGAGTAGGTGCTTGCGGTGGCGTTCTCTCCAAAACAGCGTCCGGCTGTCCTCTCGCGGACTCACGGGCCGGTTGACCCTGATGAAGCGGTAGTGCAGGGGATCCCGGTACATTCTGCGATGGCGCCGATCTCCGAGTCTCAGGCAAGCTGTACAGTGGAGTATAACTGTTATGCACTGGTCCCGGTGCTGACTGCGCCACGTCCGGCGGAGAAATAAGGGATAAGGGATTCGTCACTGGGGGTGTGGGAGCGACAGGAGTTGCTACGTCCCCTGCGGGCGCCAGGTCTCGGATCGAGACTGTGTCCTCTCGCCCGTCAGGATATGCCACATAGGCATACTGAGGGTTGGCGTGGAGGAGGTGGACCTGTTCGACCAAGGGGTCGGACTTGCGGGCCCTTACATGTCGCCGCAGAAGGACGGGTCCTGGTAAAGATATCCCCGAGGACGACTTCCGAGGGAATGAGAACATCCTCTCGTGGGGAGTAGCATTGGTTGCCGTACACAGGAGGGAGCGAATGGAGTGAAGCGCATTTGGGAGGACCTCCTGCCAATGGGAGACTGGAAGGCCTTTGGACTTCAGCGCCAATAGGACAGCCTTCCAGACTGTAGCATTCTCTCTTTCCACCTGTCCATTGCCCCTAGGGTTGTAACTCGTGGTCCTACTAGAGGCAATCCCGTATGAGAGCAGGAATTACCTCAAGTCATTACTCATGAACGACGAGCCCCTGTCGCTATGTATATAGCTGGGGTACCCGAACAGGGTAAAAAGATCACGGAATGCCTTGATCACCGTGGCAGTCGACGTGTCCGCGCAGGGGACAACAAACGGGAACCGGGAGTACTCGTCTATGATGTTAAGAAAGTACACATTCCGATCTGTTGAGGGAAGGGGGCCCTTAAAATCCACACTCAGCCTCTCGAAGGGGCGAGTGGCCTTGACCAAATGTGCCTGGTCAGGTCGGTAAAAGTGCGGTTTGCATTCCGCGCAAATCCGACAGCTTCTCGTTACAGACCTGACATCCTCCACCGAGTAGGGCAGGTTGCGGGCTTTGATAAAGTGGTAGAGCCGAGTGACCCCAGGATGGCACAGGTCATTATGGAGGGCGTTCAAGCGATCCTCCTGCATAGTAGCGCATGTTCCGCGCGAGAGGGCATCCGAGGGCTCATTGAGTTTCCCTGGACGATACATGATATCGTAATTATAGGTGGAGAGCTCAATTCTCCACCGCAAGATCTTGTCATTCTTGATCTTGCCCCTCTGCGTGTTATTGAACATGAACGCCACAGACCGCTGGTCCGTGATCAGGGTGAACCGCTTCCCCGCCAGGTAATGGCGCCAGTGTCTGACGGCCTCCACAATGGCCTGGGCCTCCTTTTCCACCGCTGAATGCCGAATTTCGGGACCTTGGAGGGTGCGGGAAAGATACGCGACGGGCCTGCCTGCCTGGTTTAGTGTGGCGGCCAGGGCGAAATCAGATGCATCGCTTTCCACCTGAAAAGGGATGGATTCGTCTACCGCATGCATCGTGGCTTTCGCAATGTCGTGTTTCAATGCCTTGAAGGCCAATTGGGCCTCTGGCGTGAGTGGAAAAAGTCGTGGACTTAATAAGCGGACGGGCTTTGCCCGCGTAGTTGGGGACCCACTGCGCATAATAGGAGAAGAAGCCTAGGCATCTCCTCAGTGCTTTTGCGCTAGCGGGCAAGGGAAGTTCAGCAAGGGGGCGCATACGGTCGGGATCAGGGCCAATGACCCCGTTTTCCACTACGTATCCCAGGATGGCTAACCGGCGCGTACGGAATACACACTTCTCCCTGTTGGAGGTCAAATTCAGGCGAGATGCAGTGCGTAAAAAGTTCTGGAGATTTGTGTCATGGTCCTGCTGATCACGGCCGCAGATGGTGACATTATCCAGGTACGGGAAGGTAGCCCGCAGCCCGTTCTGGTCCACCATTCGGTCCATAGCACGCTGGAAGACCGAGACCCCATTGGTGACACCAAATGGAACCCTAAGAAACTGATACAGACGACCATCCGCCTCAAAAGCCGTGTAGTGTCGGTCCTCTGGGCGGATGGGGAGTTGGTGGTTGGCGGACTTAAGGTCTATGGTGGAGAACACCCGGTACTGCGCAATCTGATTGACCATATCAGATATGCGCGGGAGAGGATACGCATCCAGCTGCGTATATCGATTAATGGTCATACATATACTGCTCAGCCGACACAGCTTTGCAGTTGCAGCCCCTGGCAAGCTGCAAGAGCTCATTGGCATAATCCTCCATGGTTTCGCCCGACTGCCGACGTCGTGTAGCGAGGAGGTAACGAGCGTGGATCTCATTGGGAGGTTGCGTGTAGCGCTTTTTCAAAAGCTCGAGGGCCCTCGGGTAAGTGGTGGCCGCACGGATCGCGAGGTAGACAGTGTCGCTTACCCTCGCATGGAGGACCCGGAGTCTGTCGTCATCTGTGATGACCGCTGCGGAGGCTGCCAGGTAGTCCTCAAAACACTTCAGCCAGTGGTCGAAGGTGTTAGAGGCGCCCACCGCACGTGGATCCAGCGTCAGACGCTCTGGCTTCAAGATTTGTTCCATACTCTCCTTTCCGTCGAGAGCTTAGTGTTAGGCAATAAAATTGATGCACGTCAATTGAACTCAAGACACGAGGCTTCGGTAACTGAAGGCTTTTATTGCCTAACAATGGAACTACTAGAACGTAAGTACACCACCCCAGACTGACGAGGTCCCGCCCGAGCAGGGGGTCTTATACCTCTCCCAGGAGGCGGAGCCCGACTGGGATGTGCCACAACAGTAACAACCACAGGTGTATTAATCCCACCCTAGCCCAACAACAACATTAGAACAACCCCACAGTGGGAACCAACGATGGTTCACCACACACTGTGAGGCAGCAGTGCTAACCACTGTGCCACCATGTCCACCCCCATATTAGATTAAATCAGTCAGCACTGATTAGCCAGTGACACTTTTTATTCTATTCCCCATGAACCACACCATTCTCACATACCACTAGATGGTGCTCTTGCTGTTTCTAACAGGACCAACAAGCTGAGTTCCGGAAGGTTCTGATCAGACAGAGTGAGTAGTTGGAACGGAATGCCTCTCCAACAAGCACAGGTTTTGCACCGTGGTTTCAAAGATACTTTGCAGTGTAGGGTGCCTCATTTTAAAAATTATTTTAAAATTATTTCATGGGACATGGGCGTCGCTGGGTGGGCCATCATTTATTGCTCATCCCTAGTCACCTTTGGAGAGCAGGTGAGAGTCAAAGAACAAAGAACAGTATAGCACAGGAAAACAGGCCCTTCGGCCCTCTAAGCCTGTGCCGCTCCTTGGTCCAACTAGACCAATCGTTTGTATCCCTCCATTCCCAGGCTGCTCATGTGACTATCCAGGTAAGTCTATGGGCAGCACGGTGGCACAGTGGTCAGCACTGCTGCTTCACAGCTCCAGGGACCTGGGATCGATTCCCAGCTTGGGTCACTGTCTGTGTGGAGTTTGCACATTCCCCTCGTGTCTGCGTGGGTTTCCTCCGGGTACTCCGGTTTCCTCCCACAGTCCAAAGATGTGCGGGTTAGGTTAATTGGCCAGGTTAAAAATCGCCCCTTAGAGTCCTGAGATGCGTAGGTTAGAGGGATTAGCAGGTAAATATGTGGGGGTAGGGCCTGGGTGGGATTGTGGTCGGTGCAGACTCGATGGGCCGAATGGCCTCCTTCTGCACTGTAGGGTTTCTATGATTTCTATGATTCTATGATTTCTTAAACGATGCCAGCGTGCCTGCCTCCACCACCCTACTTGGCAGCGCATTCCAGGCCCCCACCACCCTCTGTGTTAGAAACATCCCTCTAATATCTGAGTTATACTTCGCCCCTCTCACCTTGAGCCCATGACCCCTCGTGATCGTCACCTCCGACCTGGGAAAAAGCTTCCCACATTGCTGGGGCTCTGGAGTCACATGTAGGCCAGACCGGGTAAGGACGGCAGATTTCCTTCCCTAAAGGGCATGAGTGAACGAGATGGGTTTTTCCCGACAATGGTTTCATGGTCATCAGTAGATTCTTAATTCCAGATATTTTTTATTGAATTCAAATTCCACCATCTGCCGTGGCAGGATTCGAACCCAGGTCCCTGGAACATCAGTTGAGCTTTTGGATTAATAGTCCAGTGATGATACCACTAGGCCATCGCCTTTCCTAATAAGCTCCAGATTCGAGGGGTGGTTGGTGTTTTTCGTTGCAGACTCCAGTGGTCATCATACAACAACTGTCTGTGTAACAGTCACACTCTGTAGTTGTTTAACCAGGTGAATGGAGTGAGTGAGTGGGAGTAATCTTCCACTGTTAGCCGCAGGAACATAACTTATCATTCCAAATCTCTTGTCACAAATGGAGTAGGTATTTGAGCATTAATAAAGCAGCTTAACTACTGCAATAAAGAAGGCATTACAGCAGACAGTGGCAATGTGTACCAGACAGTCTCGTCTTATCTCCAAATTTGTAGATGATACAAAGTTGGGTGGGAGGGTGAGCTGTGAGGAGGGTGCAGAGATGCTTCAGCGTGATTTGGACAGGCTGAGTGTGTGGGCAAGTGCATGGCAGATGCAGCATAATGTGGATAAATGCGAGGTTATCCACTTTGGTAGCAATAATAGGAAGACAGATTATTATTTGAATGGGTGTAAATTGAGAGAGGTGGATACTCAACGCGACCTTGGAGTCCTCGTGCATCAGCCCCACGGAACGTGAGGAAGATCTTCCTTTAGGCAATGAGCGGTGACAACCTGAAACCTGCTGCCCATGCGAATGGTTGAAGTGGAGAAGATTAATGATTGCGAAAAGAATTTAGGCAAAAACTTGAGTGAAATAATCTTACAGCGTTACAGGGATGGGGCGGGGGGATTTCTCCAGAGAGAATCTTCACTGGCTCAATGAGCTGATTGGCTGGAAGGACCTTCAACACCTCCAGTCTTGACCATTCAGTTCTTCGATCCACGGGAGGAATTTAACCGTCCCATCTGCCACGGGAATCGGAGCCGGGCGGACCATGGAAAGATCCGTTGACCTCGGGCGGGATTTTACGGTTTCGGGACGAGTGATGCCGTAAAATCCCGCCCTTTGTAAAGGAATGACACAGCGCCAGGGACCCGGGTTCGATTCCCGGCCACGGGTCACTGTCTGTGCGGAGTTTGCACATTCTCCCCCGTGTCTGCGTGAGTTTCCTCCGGGTGCTCCGGTTTCCTCCCACAGTCCGAAAGACGTGCTGGTTAGACGCATTGGCCGTGCTAAAAAATTCTCCCTCAGTGTACCCGAACAGGCAAGAATTCGGCGCTCAGCCAAATCTCCGCTCACTGCAGCGGGACTGGAAAATCCATAAACGGCTGGAAAATTCCACCATTTGCCTCTCTGGAAACTCTCCATTGGGGCGGCCAACAGCAACATGGCGGCACTTGATGGAGAAGTTTTCAAAAACGGCATTTGATAAATATTAATAAACATTCTGACGCATTTGGCCTAATATTTCCATGTCATTTCTGAAAATAATTCTGAGTTTAACAAACCCCTCCTGTTCTTTGCTTGTTTTTTTTTAACAATTCTTCAGGGCTGACTGGCAAATGGATCTTTGTTCTATTCCCCCTGAGTTTTGGGACTGGCAATCTGACGGGGAATGTTATGGGTGGCTCAATTATAACGAAACCTCAACGGATCAAGCGACAGGGAGTGTCTGCCTTTGGCAGGTGTTGTGTTTTGAATGAGTCTTAGATTGTAAAATCCACTCTCGCCTGCCACAAAAGCAACATTGGAATGATTGTAAGTCAACTCTGCATCAAATCAAGATAAATACAACCCTATCTGCTCACAACTGCTGGGGCAATCTTTTTCTACGTGTCCAGGCTGATAAAATTATTTTCTGGACGCGATGGTTTGTCTCAGATGGCAACCTTCTTCTCTCTGCATCCCAAACCCAAACCCACTCCACTTCCAGAGACACAGTCACTTAATCCACACTGGGACCCGGATTTAATGCAGACCCTGAGGCAGCAACCAGGGCAACCAGGCGGCATGGTGGCACAGTGGTTAGCACTGCTGTCTCATGGTGTTGGGGACCCCGGTTCAGTTCCCGGCCTCGGTTCAGTGTCTGGAACAAGCTGCTAGGGGCGGGTACAGTTTTGTCTTTTAAAAAGCTTTTAGACAGTTACATGGGTAAGATGGGTATAGAGGGATATGGGCCAAACATGGACAATTGGGACTAACTTAGGGGTTTAAAAAAAAAGGGCGGCATGGACAAGTTGGGTCAAAGGGCCTGTTCCCATGCTGTAAACCTCTTTGACTCTATGACTCTACGACTGTCTGTGTGGAGTCTGCACGTTCTCCCCGTGTCTGCGTGGGTTTCCTCCGGGTGCTCCGGTTTTCTCCCACAGTCCAAAGATGCGCGGGTTAAATTAAAAGTTTATTTATTAGTCACAAGTAAGGCTTACATTAACACTGCAATGAAGCTACTGAGAATTTCCCCGAGTCGCCACAGTCCAGTGCCTGTTCGGGTCAATGCACCCTAACCGGCACGTCTTTCAGAATGTGGGAGGAAACCGGAGCACCCGGAGGAGACCCGCCCAGACACGGGGAGAATGTGCAGACTCCACACAGACAGTGACTCAAGCCGGGAATCGAACCCGGGTCCCTGGCGCTGTGAAGTAGCAATGCTGGCCACTATGCTACCATGCTGCCATGCTAAATGGCCCCTTAATATCCAAAGATGTGCAGGTTAGGTGGATTGGCCATGCTAAATTGCCCCTTAGTGCCAGGGGAACTAGTATGGTAAATATGTGGGGTTAATGGGGATTGGATCTGGCTGGGATTGTGTTCGGTGCAGACTCGATGGGCCAAATGGCCTCCTTCTGCACTGTAGGGATTCTATGTTTTTTTATTATTCAGTCGTGGGACATGGGTGTCGCTGGCTGGGACAGCATTTATTGCCCATCCCTAGTTGCCCCTTGAGAAGGTGGTGGTGAGCTGCCTTCTTGAATCGCTGCAGTCCATGTTCTGTGGGTTGACCCGCAATGCCGTTAGGGAGGGAATTCCAAGGACTTTGACCCAGCGACTGCGAAGGAACAGCGGAGATATTTCCACTTCAGGATGGGAAGGATTTAGTCACGGGAGAGATTCCATGGGCGGAATTTTACTGTCCTGCCCACCACAGGAATCGTAGCGGGCGAGAAGAAGGCGGACCATGCAAAGATCCGTTGACCTTGGTTGGGATTTTCCGGTCTTGGACTGATTATATCAGTCTTCCAATGGTGACTTTGCTTCTCCGCCATGGTTAAGTCGGAGGGTGGTCAAAGATAATGCCCATGAGAGGCCCATTCATCAGATATTTGTTACCCGTTACCCCTGAGCCCTCCGCAATTTAGTGGCGGCTCAGGGATTCAGGAAGCCAGTTTGCACACAGCAAGATCCCGCACACAGCAATGAGATAATCACCAGATAATCTGCCTTAGTCATGCTGGTTGAGGGATGACCATTTTCCAGGCTACTGCACACTATCTCTCAGTCCCTCTGCTCTCGTCCTGGGTGTTAGAGGTCGCGGGTTTGAAAGGTGCTGTCAAGGGAGCTTTAGTGTGTTGCTGCAGTGTATCTTGTAGATGGTACATACCACTGCCACTGTGCGTTGGTGGTTTTTAAAAATTATTCATTTGTGGGACATGGGCGTCGCTGGCTGGGCCAGCATTTATTGCCCATCCCTAGTTGCCCGAGAGTCACCAACATTGCTGTGGCTCAGGAGTCACATGTCGACCAGACCAGGTAAGGATGGCAGATTTCCTTCCCTAAAGGACATTAGTGAACCAGATGGGTTTTTCCGACAATGGTTTCATGGTCATCAGTAGATTCTTAATTCCAGATATTCTTATTGAATTCAAATTCCACCATCTGCCGTGGCGGGATTCGAACCCGGGTCCCCAGAACATCAGCTGAGTTTCTGGATTAACAGTCTAGCGATAATACCGCAAGGTAGAGGGAATGGATGTTGAAGGTGGTGGATGTGGTGCCAATCAAGCGGGGCTGCTTTGTCCTGGATGGTGTCGAGCTTCTTGAGTGTTGTTGGAGCTGCACCCATCCAGGCAAGTGAGGAGTATTCCATCACACTCCTGACTTAGAGTCAGAGAGTCATAGAGGTTTACAGCATGGAAACAGGCCCTTTGGCCCAACTTGTCCATGTCACCCTTTTTTTTAACCCCCTAAGCTAATCCCAATTGCCCGCATTTGGCCCATATCCCTCTATACCCATCTTACCCATGTAACTATCTAAATGCTTTGTAAAAGCCAAAATTGTACCCACCTCTATTACTACTTCTGGCAGCTCGTTCCAGACACTCACCACCCTCTGTGTGAAAAAATTGCCCCTCTGGACCCTTTTGTATCTCTCCCCAATCACCTTAAACCTATGCCCTCTAGTTTTAGACTCCCCTACCTTTGGGAAAAGATATTGACTATCTAGCTGATCTGTGCCCCTCATTATTTTATAGACCTCTATAAGATCATCCCTCAGCCTCCTACGCTCAAGAGAAAAAAGTCCCAGTCTATCCAGCCTCTCCTTATAACTAAATCTATTAAATCCTGGTAGCATCCTAGTAAATCTTTCCTGCACTCTTTCTAAGAACATAAGAACATAAGAAATAGGAGCAGGAGTAAGCCATCTAGCCCTCAAGCCTGCTCTGCCATTCAATAAGATCATGGCTGATCTGAAGTGGATCAGTTCCACTTACCCACCTGCTCCCCATAACCCTTAATTCCCTTACCGATCAGAAATCCATCTATCTGTGACTTAAACATATTCAACGAGGTAGCTTCCACCACTTCAGTGGGCAGAGAATTCCAGAGATTCACCACCCTCTGAGAGAAGAAGTTCCTCCTCAACTCTGTCCTAAACCGACCCCCCTTTATTTTGAGGCTGTGCCCTCTAGTTCTGGTTTCCTTTCTAAGTGGAAAGAATCTCTCCACTTCTACCCTATCCAGCCCCTTCATTATCTTATATGCCTCTATAAGATCACCCCTCAGCCTTCTGAACTCCAACGAGTACAAACCTAATCTGCTCAATCTCTCCTCATAATCTACACCCCTCATCTCCGGTATCAACCTGGTGAACCTTCTCTGCACTCCCTCCAAGGCCAACATATCCTTTCGCAAGTAAGGGGACCAAAACTGCACACAGTATTCCAGCTGCGGCCTCACCAATGCCTTGTACAGATGCAGCAAGACTTCTCTTTTATATTCTATCCCCCTCACGATAAATGCCAACATCCCATTTGCCTTCTTGATCACCTGTTGTACTTGGAGACTGAGTTTTTTGCGACTCATGCACAAGGACCCCCAGGTCCCTTTGCACAGTAGCATGTTGTAATAATTTTTTTCCATTTAAATAATAATAAAATAATTAAACTAGTTTAATAATCTAGTTTAATAATATCCTTTCTATAATAGGGTGACCAGAATTGCACACAGTATTCCAAGTGTGGCCTTACCAATGTCTTGTACAACTTCAACAAGACGTCCCAACTCTTGTATTCAATGTTCTGACCAATGAAACCATGCATGACTTGTCCCTTGTAGGTGGTGGACAGGCTTTGGGGAGACAGGTGGTGAGCCACAGAATGGGACCCTGTCTGTAGGTATAATTCGACAACTATGTCCAGGTCAGGTTGATCCTATGTAATTCTATGGGACAACCTTCCCAATTTTGGGAGTTTTGTGTCAGGTGAAATGTGCAGGGTTGCCAGGGATGGGAGTGTCATTGTTGATTCTTGTACCTAAGTCACTGGCAGGTGGTGTGTTGTGCAATACGTGCTGGATCTTCCAGCAACGCCTCGCCGAAAATCTCATCAAAAGACAAATGCAAGTCATTGTCCCAGCTACACATGCCTGAACAAGAGTAGTTTATTTTAAACATACATTAACTTACTCAGAGCTAAAGGTGGAAACTGGAGACTTATCCTTCGTCTTAAGTGTAAAGGAACAGATGGGATAGTTTTCATCACTCACCACTGACTTAACAGGGACTTGAATCTAATATGTGGGTTCCTGTGCAAAGATCTCTGAGAGAGGCAGGTATTGAAAGAAGCAGATGAGAACTCGGGCTTTATTGATAGAGCAATTTCGTACAAAAGTGGGGAAGTTCCCCGAACCTTTCTGGCCAGGCTTGAATGAAGGCATGGGACAGAATTTTCACCGGGATTGTAGCGGGCAGGACATAGAATCCGGCGCTCCGTGAAAAGGTGCGTTGACCTCAGGCGGGAATCTCCTGCCTTGGGGAGAACGCGGCCGGAAATTCCCGCCCATTGCATCCAATTCCGGTCACTACACTTGGTGAAGGATGTGAAGGCGCTTGAGGATGCAGAGGAGACTTACCAGAATGGTCCAAGGAATGATGGAATTTAGCTGTAAGCGGGAAGTTGGAGAAATTGAGGTTGTTCCACTTGGAGCCAAGGCAGGTTGAGAGGATTGGTGTGTGCAAGATTGTAAGAGTTTTAACAACACCAGGTTAAAGTCCAATAGGTTTATTTGGTAGCAAATGCCATTAGCTTTCGGAGCGCTGCTCCTTCATCAGATGGAGTCGATATCCACTCCATCTGACGAAGGAGCAGCGCTCCGAAAGCTAATGGCATTTGCTACCAAATAAACCTGTTGGACTTTAACCTGGTGTTGTTAAACTTCTTACTGTGTTTACCCCAGTCCAACGCCGGCATCGCCACATCATGTGTACAAGATTGACAGATAAGGTAGCTCCCTGGTAAACAAGCACAGAGCTGTGTGATTCTTTATCTGTGGTGGCAGACCAGTTAAGCAGTGGAAGCCTTTGCAACTCAGTTGGCTGGTCCTATGGAAATAATCCTTTCCCATCCATGTACTTGGGTGGCACGGTGGCACAGTGGGTTTTTTCTGCTGCCTCACAGGGACCCAAGTTCGATTCCGGCCTTGGGTCACTGTCTGTGTGGAGTTTGCATATTCTTCCTTGTCTGTGTGGGTTTCCTCCGGGTGCTCCAGTTTCCTCCCACAGTCCAAAGATGTGCGGGTTAGGTGGATTGGCCATGCTAAATTGCCCCTTAGTGTCCCAAGATGTGCAGATTAGGTGAATTGGCCATGCTAAATTGCTCCTTAGTGTCCAAAGATGTGCAGGGAAGGTGGATTGGCTATGCTAAATTGCCCCTTAGTGTTCAAAGATGTGTAGGTTAGGAGGATTGGCCATGCTAAATTGCCCCTTAGTATCAAAAGATGTATAGGTTAGGGGGATTGGCCATGCTAAATTGCCCCTTACTATCCAAAGATGTGCAGGTTAGGTGGATTGGCCATGCTAAGTTGCCCCTTAGTATCCAAAGCTGTATAGGTTAGGGGGATTGGCCATGCTAAATTGCCCCTTACTATCCAAAGATGTGCAGGTTAGGTGGATTGGCCATAGTAAATTGCCCCTTAATATCCAAACATGTTTAGGTTAGATGGAATAGTCATGGTGAATGGGGAAAGGGTGGGTGAGAGGGCCTGGGTAAGACACTCTGTCAGGGAGGCGGTGCAGACTCGATGGGCTGAATGGCCTCCTTCTGCACTGTAGGGATTCTATGATTCTGCTTATCAAGGCATACAGTCAAGTCAGGGAATTCTCAACAAGCAATCATGGTGATGTGAGCTTGAATCTAGCATTCTCCTGCTACACTCCGGGAGTACCACACTGCCCTCACCAGCCAAGGGTACAGTGCATGGTCATTGTCAGCTAGGATCCAAACATCAACCTGGGCTGAGGCCTCACAAAGCTCTGGCTGCCGTGACTCATGCACAAGGTGTACATGCGTGAAGACATGGTAAACACGCACATGTGTCCAGAGCGTGATTCTTCATCCCTGGTCACAGACCAGTTTCACAGTTCAGAATTGGAAGCCTTTGCAACTCAGTTGGCTGTTGCTATGGAAACTCTAACGTGAGTGCAGCTCTTGGCTGCTTCCATTCTTTACAGACACCGCAGTCCCAGATGACCACAGGCTGTTCTCCCCTTTGAGTGGGAGAGCTGGCTGGCTGTGATTTAACACGAGGGTCACCACAGCCTCAAGGGGCAAAGTTGAGAAGACGAGGCCTTCATGAACAACCTCAGCCGGTACGGGAATCGAACCCATGCTGTTTCAGCCCATCATCGCTCACCAGCCGTCCAGCCAACTGAGCTAAACTGGCCCTTGCACTCCAGAGAAATGACCAATCCCAACCTCTGGTCTCACTTGGATTCCTCTTCATTCCTTGATGCCTCGACCACAACTCTGTAACAACACCCTCCCCACCCCACCACCCCGTCACCTCACACTCTGTACAACCCACCCCCAACCCCCCTCACCCCACGCTCCGCACCAACCCTCCACACCTCCGACCCTTCCTCCACTCACCCAACACTCTGCAACAACCCCCTTTACGCCCAACCCCCCTTCACCCCACCCTCCACACTCATCCCCTCTCCCATCCCCACATCCCCCTCACCCAACCCTCCACACTAATCCCCTCTCCCATCCCCACATCCCCCTCACCCAACCCTCCACACTAATCCCCTCTCCCATCCCCACATCCCCCTCCCCCAACCCTCCACACTAATCCCCTCTCCCATCCCAATCCCCTCTCCCATCCCCACCTCCCCCTCACCCCACCCTCCACACTAATCCCCTCTCCCATCCCCACATCCCCCTCACCCCACCATCCACACTAATCCCCTCTCCCATCCCAGTCCCCTCTCCCATTCCCACATCCCCCTCACCCCACACTCCACACTAATCCCCTCCCCCATCCCCACCCCACACTTCGCACCAATCCCCTCCACCCCCACCACCCCTTCTCACCCCACGCTCTGTACCAACCTCCGTCCCCATCCAACCCTTCCCCACTCACCCCGCACTCCGCGCCAACCCCCTCCCCCACCCCCACCACCCCTCCTCACCCCATGCTCCGTAGCAATCCCCTCCCCCACCGGTACCCCAACCATCTCCCCACTCCATGCTCCGCAACAAACCTCACCTTCCCCACCCCCCTCATCCCACACTCCGTACCACTCCCCCCACCCCAGAGCTAAAAACAGAAACAGCGTCCGGCAGAGCTCTCATTTCGAGCCCAACATGACTCTTCTTCGGAACCCGGTTCCCAGGGTCTCCCCCTCACCCCCCCTCCCCCCCCCCCCCGACTCACCCTTGGTAGTCCCGAGCTTTTATCTAAACTCCCCCCTGCCCCCCACCCCGCATGCGGAAGAGGTCAAAGCGATGACCCTCCGAGACAAACGCACTGTGGCGCGCCACCTTCAGGTGACCAGGGACCAGGTGCCATGAGATTCCTGCTCCATCTCGTAGGCAGGACACACTTGCAAAAGGTTTTAGTGTACTGAGTACCGTGGCACGTAAACATGATGCCAGTGGGAATGGGGCACAGGATAGTGTGATACCCGACCTGTCAAAAACACAACACTAACTCCATCGCTCAACCTGCCATCAATAAAGTGTAGACCTCAGCCTCCGCCCCATCTGCTGGTGTGCGCTCGTGAGTCTGGGCAATCATTACTGCCGTTTGCCAGCTTGACACTGTGAACAGAAAATCATGGAACGCTAACAGTACAGAAGGAGGCCATTCGGCCCATTATCCTGCTGAGAACCTCCATGTCTAACTCCTGAGAAATCACATGGATTCGCGGTTCTGAGGACCTTGGAATAAAGTTCTAAAGTTTATTTTATTAGTGTCACAAGTAGGCTTATATTAACACCGCAATGAAGTTACTGTGAAAATCCCCTAGTCGCCACACTCTGGCGCCTGTTCGGGTACACTGAGGGAAAAGGTATCACGGCCAATGCACCTAACCGACATGTCTTTCAGACCAAGGAGTCAGATTTGGAATTAGTGCAAGCCCATATTCAGGTACACAATTCTACTCTTTACAGAGAAACTTCACCAACTCTGCAATCCCGGTATGGAAGTTAACTCAACAGGAGACGGGGGTTACAACTGCTACCCCGATAATTTAGAGCGAATTTAAAGAGCAAACTGAATGAATTTGCATGTAGTTGGCGTCCCTCCTTGTGTTGCTTCAATGGGGGTTTGGAGAATCAGTGCCGGCAATAAACATACCCAGTGATATGACAATTGAATTTCTCTACTAACTGAGGAGGCGATGTCCAAGTGATATTATTGCTAGACTATTAATCCAGAAACTCAGCTAATGTTCCGGGGACCCGGGTTCGAATCCCAGCACAGCAGATGGTGGAATTTGAATTTAGTAAAAAAAAATCTGGAATTAAGAATCTGCTGATGACCATGAAACCATTGTCGATTGTCAGAAAAACCCATCTGGTTCTGGTTGGGCAGCATGATGGCACTGCTCCCTCACAGCGCCAGGGACCTGGGTTCGATTCCTGGCTTGGGTCACTGTCTGTGTGAAGTCTGCACATTCGCCCTGTGTCTGCGTGAGTTTCCTCTAGTTTCCTCCCACAATCCAAGGACGTGCTGGTTAGGGTGCATTGGCCGTGCTAAAGTTTCCCTCAGTGTACCCGAACAGGCGCCGGAGTGTGGCGACTAAGAGATTTTCACAGTAACTTCATTGCAGTGTGAATTTAAGCCTACTTGTGACTAATAAATAAATTTTACTTTAATGTCCTTTAGGGAAGGAAATCTGCCGTCCTTACCTGGTCTGGCCATGTGACACAGTAAGCAGTCTCACAACACCAGGTTAAAGTCCAACAGGTTTATTTAGTAGCAAAAGCCACTAGCTTTCGGAGCGCTGCTCCTTCGTTACCTGACGAAGGGACAGCCTGTTCCGAAAGCTAGTGGCTTTTGCTACCAAATAAACCTGTTGGACTTTAACCTGGTGTTGTGAGACTTCTTACTGTGTTTACCCCAGTCCAACGCCGGCATCTCCACTTCATGACTGCATGTGACTCCAGAGCCCCAGCAATGCGGTTGACTCTCAACTACCCTCAGGCAACTAGGGATGGGCAATAAATGCTGGCCCAGCCAGCGACGCCCATGCCCCATGAATGAGTCGGTAAGGCGCATCCTGTTTATTTTTTTAAATGGGGATAGGGCGGGATGGGTGGGCCTGGTTAAGATTCTCTGTCAGAGAGTCGGTGAGGACTCAATGGGCTGAATGGCCTCCTTGTGCACTGTAGGGATCCTATGGATATCGTGGTTATCCAAAGCCCTATTATCCGCAGAGACAATTAGCTGTACGCATAACTCATTCGTAGCACAGTCCGTTTGAAAGATATAAACATTGCTGGTGGCCCTCTACATGCAACATTTAAGATTAATTCGCTGACAAACAGCGTGTCAGGGCAAATCAGGACTGAGGGCCAGAAAAGATATAAACATTCCCAAATCAAATGGGAGTGGCTTGCAAATTGACTCCAAAAATATGAACTGTAAAAAAGAAATGGACATGATCCGTGAAACTGAATTGGAGCCAGGAATATAGAGCCAGCAGTATATTTTCTCACGTACAGTATATACAGCTGGCACGTTAGCAGCATTTAAGGCTTATCTTGAGAGACACAAGAACGGGGAGCGAACAGAGGGATAGAAACCGCGTATCGACGCAGGCTTGGTGGGCTGAAGGGCCTGGTCCTGTGCTGTATTGCTCTTTGTTCTTCTTCGTATATATGTTTTATAGCCCGGTTGCTCGGGGCGGCACAGTGGTTAGCACTGCTGCCTCACAGCGCCAGGGACCCGGGTTCGATTCCCAATTGGGGTCACTGCCTGTGTGGAGTCTGCACATTCTCCCCATGTCTGCGTGGGTTTGCTCCAGTTTCCTCCCACAGTCCGAAAGACGTGCTGGTTAGGGTGAATTGGCCACGCTAAATTCTCCCTCAGAGTGTTACCCGAACAGGCGCCGGAGTGCGGCAGCTCGGGGACTTTCACAGTCACTTCTTTGCAGTGTTAATGTAAGCCTTACTTGTGACTAATAAATAAACTTTAGTTGCCCCTTGAGAAGGTGATGGGTGAGCCACGTTCTTGAACTGCTGCACGCCCCTGAGGTGTAAGCACACTCATAGCGCTGTTAGGGAGGGAATTCCAGGATTTTGTCCCAGCCACAGTGAAGGAGTGGGCGATACATTTCCAAGTCGGGATGGCGAGTGGCTCAGAGGGGAACCTCCGGGTGGTGGCTTTCCCATGTATCTGTTCCCCTTGTTCTTCCAGGTGGCAGTGGTTGTGGGATTAGAAGGTGCTGTCGAAGGAGCCTTGGTGAGTTGCTGTTGTGCAACTTGTAGACGGTACACACTGCTGCTGCCACTCAGTGTTGGTACTGGAGGGGTAGATGGGTATAGTGCCACAAGCTGCAATCTTCTGTACACAGTTCTCTGAAATGGAAACATATAAAGTGTGTTTAAGTTAAAGTAAAGTAAAGTTTATTTATTAGTGTCACAAGTAGGCTTACATTAACACTGCAATGAAGTTAGTGTGAAAATCCCCTAGTTGCCACACTCCGGCGCCTGTTCGGGTAACACTGAGGGAGAATTTAGCACCGCCAATGCACCCTAAACAGCACGTCTTTCGGACTGCGGGAGGAAACCGGAGCACCCGGAGGAAACCCACGCAGACACGAAGAGAAAGTCCGATTCCAAGCCGGGAATCGAACCCAGGTCGCTGGAGCTGTGAGACAGCAGTGCTAACCACTGTGCCACCATGTAAGAGAGTGAGGTATTGGGATAGTTAGCCTATTTGCCCCAACAACCCATAAACAGTGTCCACTATGCAGGAGCAAACACGTAGAACAGAAATCATAGAATCATGGAGTCACAGAATAGAATCACAGAATCTCTACAGTGCAGAAGGAGGCCATTTGGCCCATCGAGCCTGCACCGAGGCCCTATCCCGATTAACCCCATGCATTTACTCTAACTAGTTCCCCTTGATAATAAGGGGCAATTTAGCATGGCCAATCCACCCTAACCAGAACACCTTTGGACTGTGGGAGGAAACCGGAGCATCCGGAGGAAACCCACGCAGACACGGGGAGAACGTGCAAACTCCACACAGTCACCTGAGCTGGAAACTGAACTCACATCCCTGTGAGGCAGCAGTGCTAACCTGCTAAGCACTGTGCCAACGTGCCGACCGCCAACCCCCCCCCCCCCCACCACCACACCCCTCCCCGCCCCCCCCGCCACCGCCCCCCCCCCCCCTCCCCCCCCCTCCCCCCCCCCATAGAAAGAATCGCACCAGGTGCCATATTGGTGAGGCTGCCAATGAGTGAACGGTATTGGAGGGATGTAGAACAGGTAGATCGTGATCTCAATCAATGTGCAATGCTGACTTGTCATCAATGTAACCATTGGGAATGACAACACCCGACTGGTTGTTCCTGTTTCAAGTTGTTTCAAGTTGCCAAAACCTAGGGGGGATGGTGGGACGGATACTGAAGGGGCTTCCTGCGCGCACTGGCTCCCTGCACGCACTGGCTCCCTGCATGCACTGGCTCCCTGCGTGCACTGGCTCCCTGCACGCACTGGCTCCCTGCACGCACTGACTCCCTGCACGCACTGGCTCCCTGCACGCACTGGCTCCCACCACGCACTGGCTCCCTCTGCGCACTGGCTCCCTCCATGCACTGGCTCCCTGCACGCACTGGCTCCCTGCATGCACTGGCTCCCTGCGCGCACTGGCTCCCTGCATGCACTGACTCCCTGCACGCACTGGCTCCCTGCACGCACTGGCTCCCTGCATGCACTGACTCCCTGCACGCACTGGCTCCCTGCACGCACTGGCTCCCTGCACGCACTGGCTCCCACCACGCACTGGCTCTCTCTGCGCACTGGCTCCCTCCATGCACTGGCTCCCTGCACGCACTGGCTCCCTGCATGCACTGGCTCCCTGCGCACACTGGCTCCCTGCACGCACTGGCTCCCTGCACGCACTGGCTCCCTGCATGCGCTGGCTCCCTGCACGCACTGGCTCCCTGCACGCACCGGCTCCCTCCACGCACTGGCTCCCTCCACGCACTGGCTCCCTCCACGCACTGGCTCCCTCCATGCACTGGCTCCCTGCACGCACTGGCTCCCTCCGCGCACTGGCTCCCTCCATGCACTGGCTCCCTGTACGCACTGGCTCCCTGTACGCACTGGCTCCCTGCACGCACTGGCTCCCTGCACGCACTGGCTCCCTGCACACACTGGCTCCCACCACGCACTGGCTCCCTCTGCGCACTGGCTCCCTCCATGCACTGGCTCCCTGCACGCACTGGCTCCCTGCACGCACTGGCTCCCTGCACGCACTGGCTCCCTACATGCACTGGCACCCTCCACGCACTGGCACCCTCCATGCACTGGCTCCCTGCATGTTCTGGTTGCTCCCAGGCAGACGAGCCTGAATTCTCCAACCTCGCCCATGGCTGAGATTCTCCGGTCCCGCTGCTGTGAATGGAGATTTTGTTCTCCGTTCTCACTGACAGCAGGAATGGGGTCTTGCGAGGCTGGAAAATTCAGGCTGTGGGCTTTAGTAAGCATCGGAATACAGCTTGACTGTGTGTAGAATGAGCACGGGGGTGGGGTGGGGGGGGGGGGGCTGGAGACAGAGCAGGACAAGCCACTGGAAGAGGGAGGAGAAGGGGAGGTGGGTTTCCCGATGGTTGGGTGCTGAAACTGTATCTCTGCAGTGAACAGCAGAGGGCAATAATGGACATGTTTTCAGTGGCTATCCAATTCAGGGTGGTTCAGATTGTCTGCTTTTTTGTCTCAAAACACAAGCAAATGCTTGTTGCCAATTCAGGATTTAGACACAGGATAGTGCAGGTGACAACATCTTGGGGGCTGCCATTGACCAGAGAATCAATTGGACTCATCACATAACATGCGGACGCTATAGTTAAGAAAGCCCACCAAAGCCTCGACTTTCTCAGAAGACTAAGGAAATTTGGCATGTCAGCTACGACTCTCACCAACTTTTACAGATGCACCATAGAAAGCATTCTTTCTGGTTGTATCCCAGCTTGGTCTGGGCTCCTGCTCTGCCCAAGACCGCAAGGAATTACAAAGGGTCATGAATGAAGCCCAGTCCGTCACACAAACCAGCCTCCCATCCATTGACTCTGTCTACACTTCCCGCTGCCTCGGAAAAGCAGCCAGCATAATTAAGGACCCCACGCACCCCGGACATTCTCTCTTCCACCTTCTTCCGTCGGGAAAAAGATACAAAAGTCTGAGACCATGTACCAACCGATTCAAGAACATTTTTTTCCCTGCTGCCCTCAGGCTTTTGAATGGACCTACCTCGCACTAAGTTGATCTTTCTCTGCACCCTAGCTATGACTGTAACACTACATTCTGCACTCTCTCCTTTCCTTCTCTATGAACGGTATGCTTTGTCTGTATAGCGCACAAGAAACAATACTTTTCACTGTATAGTAATACATGTGACAATAATAAATCAAATCAAATCAAATCAAAAACAAACACAGTGGCTACAAGAGCAGGTCAGAGGCTAGGAATACTGCAGCGAGTAACTCACCTCCTGGCTCCCCAAATCCTATCCACCATCTACGAGGCACAAGTCAGGAGTGTGATGGAATACTCCCCACTTGCCTGGATGGGTGCGGCTCCAACAACACTCAAGAAGCTCAACACCATCCAGGACAAAGCAGCCCCGCTTGATTGACAACACATCCACAAACACCCACTCCCTCCACCACCGACGCTCAGTAGCAGCAGTGTGTACCATCTACAAGATGCACTGCAGCAATTCACCAAAGATCCTCAGACAGCACCTTCCAAACCCATGACCACTTCCATCTAGAAGGACAAGGGCAGCAGATACATGGGGACACCACCACCTGCAAGTTCCCCTCCAAGCCACTCACCAACCTGACTTGGAAATATCTCGGCCGTTCCTTCGCAGTCGCTGGGTCAAAATCCTGGAATTCCCTCCCTAACGGCATTGTGGGTCAACACACAGCGCATGAACTGCAGCGATTCAAGAAAGCAGCTCAGCACCACCTTCTCAAGGGCAACTAGGGATGGGCAATAAATGCTGGCCCAGCCAGCGACGCCCATGTCCCGCGAATGAATAAAGAAAAGTTGGATAATTGGGTGTTGTAATGAGTTGGATGTCTTTATAGATGACATTTTTGACCACGGGGTTTGGGCTGGTACTGGTTAGGAGGGAATTTGACCGCATATTACTTTTAGCTTTTGGTTCCCTCACTTCGGAGATTCCAGAGCTGTGACTGTTGGGTGTGTGGGAAAGATTGTTTAGCTATCTCAATCCAACCAACATGCTGTGGCGAAGGGCCGATAATTTCCAGCCTATCATCTCCCATGTACCCGTGTGTGTAAGTGCTTAGTGTAGAGTTACAATCAGTGCAGTTAGGAACCTGATGGTGATGACAGGTTTAATGCAGTTCCTTCCAACTTAATACTTGATTTATTATTGTCACATATATTGTGATACAGTGAAAAATATTGTTTCTTGCGCGCTGTACAGACAAAGCATACCCTACATCGAAAAGGAAAGTAGAGAGTGCAGAATGTACTGTTACAGTCATAGAAAGATCAACCTAATATAAGGTAGGTCCATTCAAAATCATAGAATCCCTACAGTGCAGAAGGAGGCCATTCAGTCCATCGAGTCTGCACCGACCACAATCCCACCCAGGCCCTATCCCCATATATTCATCCTACTAATCCTCCTGACACTTAGGAGCAATTTAGCATGGCCAATCAACCTAACCTATGCATCCTTGGACACTAAGGGGCAATTTAGCATGGCCAATTCACCTAACCTGCACAGCTTTGGACACTAAGAGGCAATTTAGCATGGCCAATCCACCTAACCTGCACATCTTTGGACACTAAGGGGCAATTTAGCATGGCCAATCCACCTAACCTGCAGATCTTTGGACACTAAGGGGCAATTTAGCATGGCCAATCCACCTAACCTGCAGATCTTTGGACACTAAGGGGCAATTTAGCATGGCCAATCCACACAACCTGCACATCTTTGGAGTGTGGGAGGAAACAGGAGCACCCGGAGGAAACACACACAGACACGGGGAGAAAGTGCAAACTCCACACAGATAGTGGCCCGAGGCCGGAATTGAACGTAGGTCCCTGGCGCTGTGAGGCTGCAGTGCTAACCACTGTGCCACCCCATGATGTCTGATGGCAGCAGGGAAGAAGCTGTTCTTGAGTCGGTTAGTACATGTAAGTCTCTTTTGAATTATAGTTACTGTAGTTATGTTTTTTTTATTCATTCATAGGACATGGGTGTCGCTGGCTGGGCCAGCATTTATTGCCCATTCCTAATTGCCCTTGGAGGGCAGTTGAGAGTCAACGACATTGCTGTGGCTCTGGAGTCACATGTAGGCCAGACCGGGTAAGGACGGCAGATTTCCTCCCCTAAGGGACATTAGTGAACCAGATGGGTTTTTCCGACAATCGACAATGGGTTTCATGGTCATCAGTAGATTCTTAATTCCAGATATTTTTCACTGAATTCAAATTCCACCATCTGCCGTGGTGGGATTCGAACCCGGGTCCCCAGAGCATTAGTTGGGTGTCTGGATTAATAGTCTAGTGATAATACCCCCTAATCCATCACCATCCCTTACGTAGAATTATGTGGAGATGCCGGTGTTGGATTGGGGTGGGCACAGTAAGAAGTCTCACAACACCAGGTTAAAGTTCAACAGGTTTATTTGGTCGCATGAGCTTTCGGAGCACTGCTCCTTCGTCACTTACCTGATGAAGGAGCAGCGCTCTAAAAGCTAATGGCATTTGCTACCAAATAAACCTGTTAGACTTTAACCTGGTGTTGTTAAAACTCTTACCAGGTTGGCACTGCCATGTTGGCACTGCCAGCTCAGCATGGGCGCAGTGCCAACCTGTGCCAGGGCGGCAGCACCAGGGGTCATTTTCAGGGCAATGTCTGGCCATGTCCCTGTCGCCAAGGGGGCGATACTCACCTTTACGCCCCCGGGGGACCCCCACAACAGGTTCATGACTGGGTGAACATGTTGTAAACCAAGCCGACGTAATACAGTGGGGGATGGGGGGGTGGGTCAGTATCTGGCTGCCGGGTGGGGGGTCTTTAATCATGTGTTAATATATTTAAAATAATGCAAATCATTACGTCACTGGCGGGATTTGCGACGTCTGGGTTTCGCTGGACATTGAGCCCCCGCTGGCATTCCCGCGGATGGCGAGAGTGGGCTGAAGATCACGCCCAACCCCTCTGACAGTGCAGCACTCCCTCAGGAGTATCTGGGCGTGACGCCCTCGGTTATTAGCTCTAGTTGTGGGTTGGGCTTTGACCCCACAACCTTCTGACTCCCAAGAGAAGAGCGTTCCCAACCAATCACTCTGGTGGCACAGTGGTTAGCACTGCTGCCTCACAGCGCCAGGGACCCGGGTTCGATTCCCAGCTTGGGTCACTGTCTGTGCGGAGTCTGCACGTTCTCCCAGTGTCTGCATGGGTTTCCTTCAGGTGCTCCGGTTTCCTCCCACACTCCAAAGATGTGTGGGTTAGGTGGATTGGCCGTGCTAAATTGACACTTGGTGTCAGGGGACCAGCTCGGGTAAATGCATGGAGTTATGGGGGTAGGGTCTGGGTTGGATTGTGGTCGATGCAGACTCGATGGGCCGAATGGCCTCCTTCTGCACTGTAGGATTCTATGATTCTAGACGTGTGGCTGGTTAGGGAGAAGGATGGCATAGGAGGATCAGGGCAGGACAAATGCTGAAGGTTCATAAAGAAAATTCACTTCATTTCCTCTCTCGAGTGCATTCCACAGCATTTGATACACAACTCCTTGACTGAAAGGCTGTCAATGCTTTCCAGGCAAACGTGACGGATAATTTGCATCTAACAAAATTCCACTGTTGACAAATTAGACGCAATGACCAGTCGAGTTAGTTCAACTGATGGTTGATTGAGTGGTGACAATTTGATCAAGAGTTCTGGGTGAACTCCCTCAGTAAAGCCTCACTCACACTGGAGAATCTGGTTTCAGAGAATTTCATAGAATCCCTACAGTGCACAAGGAGGCCATTCAGTCCATCTAGTCTGCACCAACTCTCCGAAAGAGCATACCACCCAGGCCGTATCCCCTTAACTCCAGCATACACCCTTCTAATCCCCCTAATCTACACGTCTTGGGACACTAAGGGGCAATTTAGCATGGCCAATCCATCTAACCTGCATGTCGTTAGACACTAAGGGGCAATTTAGCATGGCCAATCCACCTAACCAACACATCTTTGGACACTAAGGGGCAATTTAGCATGGCCAATCCACCTAACCTGCACATCTTTGGACACTGAGGGGCAATTTAGCATGGCCAATCCATCTAACCTGCATATCTTTGGACACTAAGCAGCAGTTTAGCATGGCCAATCCACCTAACCTGCACATCTTTGGACACTAAGGGGCAATTTATCATGGCCAATCCACCTAACCTGCATATCTTTGGACACTAAGCAGCAGTTTAGCATGGCCAATCCACCTAACTTGCTTATTGTTAGACACTAAGGGACAATTTAACATGGCCAATCTACCTAACCTACATATCTTTGGATATTAGATTCCAATTTTAGCATGGCCAATGCGCCTAACCTGCACATCTTTGGAGTGTGGGAGGAAACCGGAGCACCCGGAGGAAACCCACGCAGACACAGAGAGAATGTGCAAACTCCACACAGACAGTGACCCGAGGCTGTAATTAACCACCGTGCCTCCCTCTGACAGGAAGAGTTCTGCTGGTGATAACGGCCAAGGTTCGCACATTAACAGCAACTGAGATTGAGGCAATCCTGCCCCAGGAAGGAATCAATCGAGGGAGAGAGAGAGCGAGGAGGGGATGGAACTCCAATGCTTAGCAGGAAATTCTTTCACCATTTTCCTCTGCTGGGCCGCATCATCACTTGGCCACCAGTGGAAAGAGCTCTTTATTCAGTTTAATCGTCAAAATTTCTCAAGGTGTCCTGAGGTCTATCCACGCAGTTCAAACGTTTAATACAGTGGCCCAGATCCTCCAATCAGGATCAGAACCCTTACTTTCCAGCCTGATCAGACAAAATAAATATTCCCTCTTGCCTTCCTCCGATTCTCCTGGTACTCTTCCCCATGGATGACTCCGTACAGAAAACCTCAGAGGGAGCAGAGGAGAGGATTCACAGAAGCCAGACCTCCCCTACCTTCATAATGGCACTAACTGGGAAGTAAAGAATTTAAATGTCCGAACAATTCATTGAAAAGCCACAGAGGTAATAGGGTAGGGTGGGTAAGGGTGTGAGGGTGGGTGGTGTAAGTGGGTAAATGGGTAGAGTGGGTAAGGGGACAGAGTTGGTAAGGTAAGAGGGTAGGATGGGTAAGTGTGTGAGGGTGGATAGAGTAGGTGGGTAAGTGGGTAGAGTGGGTAAGGGGTGCAGCTGGTAAGTGGGTAAGGGGACAGAGTTGGTAAGGTAAGGGGCTTGGGCGGGTAAGCGTATGAGGGTGGTTAGAGTAAGTGGGTAAATGGGTTGAGTGGGTAAGGGGTGCAGTTGGTAAGGTAAGGGGCTTGGGCGGGTAAGTGCATGTGGATGAGTGAGCTGGAGGGTTGCCAGGTTAGGAGCTAGGCAGGTTGGGTTAGAGAGGATTGGAGGAGGATCAGGAAGTAGTGGTGGATTGCTGGGGAGTTAGTCAGGGGGTCGGGGGAGAGTGGAGGATAGCGGGAGCAGAATTATTAAGTGATTGGATGGGGGAAGTCAGTTGCATGTTTACCTGGGAGTTAGGCTAGGGGCTGGATTTTCCAGCCACACGAGCCACAAGACTGGAAATTCCCACCCGAGGTCAACAGACCTTTAAATGGTCTGCCGAATTTTCTGTCATGTCCGCTATGACTCCCCTGGTGGGCACGGACTGGAAAATTTATCCCTCGGTTTTTTTTCCCTGTCTAACATTTCCGATGTAACCAGCCAGGTTACGTTGGAACTGACAGAAATTTCCTAACTCTGAGCTGGAGAGTTTTTCAGAGGGTTCCGGGGAATTGGCCTTCGGAAGTTCAAACTGGCCAAGAAGTTCTCAGAGAGGCCCCTTACCCAATGTTGGCCCATCCTCAGTGTAAGACGAATATCTGGGCCAACGCGGATCGATCCTGTCACCATGCTTTTGTATTTTGAGGAGGTTACGGAGAGAGGGAGAGGTGAGGGAGGCATTGGGGGCGGGTTTTGAAAAACAATGGATGAGTGTTTGAAAATCGAGTTTTGCCAGACTGGGAGCCAATGTGAGTCAGTGAGCACATGGTCGAAGGATGAGTCCGACTTGTATCACTTGCTGGGAATTGTGCTGCACTCCTTGAGTTTGTATCCCTACTGTTCCACACTTTGCCGGGGGATGTTCGCAATGCCCCCCACTAGCATTCCCAGCTGCTTTTCCCACACTATTTCCTCCAGATGATTCCCAATTCCCACCTTGCGTGTTAACTTCAAGATGACTTGCAGTAAAAGTCGGCAATGTGTCTGAGTGCTTTCCTTGTACAATTGGCATTGATTGGACGGCACGGTGGCACAGTGGTTAGCATTGCTGCCTCACAGCGCCAGGGACCCGGCTTCAATTCCCAGTTCGGGTCACTGTCTGTGTGGAGTCTGCACGTTCTCCCCGTGTCTGCGTGGGTTTCCTCCGGATGCTCCGGTTTCCTCCCACACTCCAAAGATTTGTAGATTAGGTGGATTGGCCATGCTAAATTGACCCTTAGTGTCCAAAGATGTGCAGGTTATGTGGATTGGTCATGCTAAGTTGACCCTTAGTGTGCAAAGATGTGTAGGTTAGGGGGATTGGCCATGCTAAATTGCCCGCTAGGGTCGAAAGGTGTTCAGGTGAGGGGGATTGGTCATGCTAAATTGTTCCTCAGTGTCCAAAGATGTACAGATAAGGTGGATTGGCCATGCTAAATTGTTCCTTAGTGTCCAAAGCTGTGCAGGTTAGGTGAATTGGCCATGCTAAATTGTTACTCAGTGTTCAAAAATGTGCAGGTTAGGTGAATTGGCCATGCTAAATTGCCCCTTAGTGTCCAAAGATGTGCGGGTTAGGTGAATTGGCCATGCTAAATTGCCCCTTAGTGTCCAAAGATGTGCGGGTTAGGTGGATTGGCCATGCTAAATTGCCCCTTAGTGTCCAAAGATGTGCAGATTAGGTGGATTGGCCATGCAAAATTGCCCCTTAGTGTCCAAAGATGTGCAGGTTAGGTGAATTGGCCATGCTAAATTGCCCCTTCGTGTCCAAAGATGTGCGGGTTAGGTGAATTGGCCATGCTAAATTGCCCCTTAGTGTCCAAAGATGTGCAGATTAGGTGGATTGGCCATGCTAATTTGTTCCATAGTGTCAGGGGGATTAGCAGAGTAAATACGTGCTGTTACAGGGATAGGGCCTGGGTGGGATTGTGGTCAGTGCAGGCTCGATGGCCGAATGGCCTCCTTCTGCACTGTCGGGATTCTATTCTATTCTATTCTGATCTCCGGATGTGGGCGAAGTGCGTCAACTTTTTCGAACCAAAATAACTCGTATGTCATTAACATGAACTGACACAGCCGGACCGTATCTATGCAAATCTTTTACCAAGAAAAGAACCAAGAACCGTGCCGCTTTGAGAAAGTGACCTACACACAAAGTCATCTGACTGGCACATCTTGGTCAAGAAGGTTAGAACCCACGTGGGATCCAGGGCAATTTGGCAAATTGGATCCAAAATTGGCAGGAGGCAGAGGGTGATGGTCGAAGGTTGGCTTTGCGACCGGAAGCCTGTGTCCAGTGGTGTTCCGCGGGTCACCCACTAGGTTATAGAATAAGATTCGACAATGGTGATTTCAACTGGTATGCAATGTTCCCTGTGATCGCCTCTTGCACAAGGCGACTCCAGTTCATCGGAAAGAATAGAAAGAGGCCCTTCGGCCCATCATGTCTGCGCCAGCCATCAAGCACCTATCTACGCTAATCCAATTTTCCAACACTTGGTCTGTAGCCTAGTATGCTTCAAGCGCTCATTGAAATGCTTCTTAAATGTTGTGAGGGTTCTCGTCTCTCCCACCCTTTCAGGCAGTGAGTTCCAGATTCCCACCACCCTCTGGGTGAAAATGCTTTTCCTCAAATTCCCTCTAAATCTCCCGCCCCTAACCTTATATCTGTGCCCCCTGGTTATTGACCCTTATACTAAGGGGGAAAGGTTTCTTCCTATCCACCCTATCTATATCCCGCATAATTTTGTACATCTCAATCGGACCCCCCTTCAGCCTTCTCTGCTCTCAGGAAAACAACCCCAGCCTCACCAGCCTCTCTTCATAGCTGAAACACTCCAGCCCAGGCAGCATCCTGGTGAACCTCCTCTGCACCCTCTCCAGTGCAATCACATCCTTCCTATAGTGTGGCGACCCCACACGTTATTCTAGCTGTGGCCTAACCGGCCTTTGATACAGCTCCATCATTAGCTCCCTACCTTTGCTAATAAAGGCAAATATTCCATTAGCCCTCTTAACCACCGTATCTACCTGTCCCTGCTGCCTTCAGAGATCTTTGCACCCCAAGTTTCCTTTGATCCTCTGTACTTCCTGGTGGCCTACCGTTCATTGTGTATTCCCTTGCCGTGTTAGTCCTCCCAAAATGCATCACCTCACATCTTTCAGAGTTATATTCCATTTGTCGCTGTTCTGCCCATCTGACCAGTCCGTTTATATCGTCCTGCAAGCTAAACCTTTCCTCCTCATTATTTACCACACCTCCAATCTTTGTGTCATCTTTGAACTTACTGATTATAGCCCCACATTCACGCCTAGATCGTTAGCGTACATGATAAACAGCAAGGGACCCAGCACCGATACCCGCGGAACACCACTGGACACAGGCTTCCGGTCGCAAAGCCAACCTTCGACCATCACCCTCTGCCTCCTGCCAATTTTGGATCGAATTTGCCAAATTGCCCTGGATCCCACGTGGATTCTAACCTTCTTGACCAATCTCTCATGTGGGACCTTGTCAAAAGCTTCCCTGGAGTCCATGTAGATTACATCAACTGCAACGCCCTCATCTACGAATGAGTACAAACTGTGACCTCCTCCTACTCCTTTGGAGTAGTGTCGATTTCTCATTGGGAGTTGGAACCTGGGACCTCAGAGTGGGCTACAAGTTGTTAAGGAGGAATCTCAACTATTTAGCATCTACCATCGCATGTTTCCATTGCCCAGTTGAATGGAAAGCGAAGATTGCCCATTGAGACCTTTACAAATTTGCAACAAATCAAAGTTAGAATCATAGACTCCCAACACTGCAGAAGGAGGCCATTCAGCCCATTGAGCCTGCACCGACCACAATCCCACCCGTAACCCCAAGTACGTACCCTGCAAATCTCCCCAACACTCAGGGTCAACTTAGCATGGCCAATCCACCTAACCTGCACATCTTTGGAGTGTGGGAGGAAACCGGAGCACTCGGAGGAAACCCACGCAGACACAGGGAGAATGTGCAGACTCCACACAGACAGTCACCCAAAGCCCAATCGAACCCGGGTCACTGGCGCTGTGGGGCAACAGAGCTAACCACTGTGCCACACCCGTGCCACCCATGCCACATTAACTGAAAGCCTCCTGCTGTCCCTAGTAGGTATAATAATTACCCAAGGAGCCTATTAACAGGAATAATACTTGGCACCAATTCAAGAATCCCAATGATTTGGGCTGGCTACAATCTGGATACAATATCGGAACAAAGTCCGCATTATCCCACTCCTTGCCTCTGTCATCGCTCCTGTTCATGGGCTACAAGGCTTTTTTAGAACCCTACAGTGTAGAAGGAGGCCACAATCCCACCTAGGCCCTATCCCCATAACTCCATGCATTTACTCTAGCTAGTCCCCCTGATACTCAGGGGCAATTTAGAATGGGCAATCCGCCTAACCTGCACATCTTTGGAGTGTGGGAGGAAACCGGAGCACCCGGAGGAAACCCACGCAGACACAGGGAGAACGTACAGACTCCACACAGACAGTGACCCAAACCGGGAATCGAACCCAGGTCCCTGGCGCTGTGATGCAGTAGTGCTAACCACTGTGCCACCGTGCCGCTTTGAGAAAGTGACCTACACACAAAGTCATCTGATTGGCACATCTTGACTCATGTCTTCCTTTAAGCCTTCGAACCTTGGTGCTGTCCTGTTCACTGTGTCATAGGCCTTCATACGGTTTATTCTGATAAAAATAAGCCCACTGTTCTTCATTCTATATATTGGCTTTCGGCCAAGTCTTGTTCTCTTTGCTGATTGCGATCCAGTATTTTCCCATTCAGCAGGCGTGGTTTTGAAGAATTTTCTTTTTGTTATTTTAGAGAAGCACATTGAGTAAGAGTTAAACAATTGGTCGACACAAAACCAAGTTTCTACCTGCCGAAGTTGACACTGCTTGAGCTTGGATCTTGCCTCAACAATGCACTCTTTTATTTACAACACCCATTCACTTCGAAAGGTGTCAAACCACATAGTTTTGTCTGATTTTTCATTCTTCCTTGGATGTAGGCATCGCTGGCAAGACCAGCATCCTTCACTCTTGCCCTTGAGAAGATGGCAGTGAGCCACCTTCAGGAACCACTGCAGACATAAGACCACAGGAGCAGAAGTAGGCCATTCGGTCCATCGAGGCTGGTCCACCATTCAATGAGATCTTGACTGATCTGATACGATAATCTCCAATTCTACTTTCCCAGCTTATCCCCATAACCCTTGATTTCAACTGATTAAAAATCTATCTCAGCCTTGAACATACTTAACGCCCTCTGCGGTAAAGAATTCCACAGAGTCACTCCCCTCTGAGAGACGAAATTCTTCCTCATCTCTGTCTTCAATGGGTGACCCCCCTCACTCTGAGATGATGCCCTCTGGTCCCAGACTCTCCCACAAGGAGAAACAGCCTCTCAGCATCTACCCTGTCAAGCCCCCCGAGAATCCGATATGTCTCAATAAGGTCGCCTCTCATTCTTCAATGCATGGTGGCTAGCACTGCTGCCTCACAGCGCCAGGGACCCGGGTTCGATTCCTGGTTTGAGTCACTGTCTGTGCGGAGTCTGCACGTTCTCCCCGTGTCTGCATGGGTTTCATCCGGGTACTCCGGTTTCCTCCCATAGTCCGAAAGATGTGTGGATTAGGTGCATTGGCCGGGCTAAATTCTCCCTTAGTGTACCCAAACAGGCGGTGGAGTGTGGCGACTAGGGGATTTTCACAATAACTTCATTGCAGTGTTAATGTAAGCCTACGTGTGACACTAATAAGTAAACTTAAAACTTAAACAATGAGTACAGACCCAACCGACTCAACCTCTCCTCGTAAGAAAATCCCTCCATGCCTATAATCAACCGAGTGAACCTTCTCTGGGCTGCCTCCAATGCCAATATAAAGTTTATTTATCAAAGTTTATTTATTAGTCACAAGTAACGCTTACATTAACATTGCAATGAAGTTACAATGAAATTCCTCTAATCGTCACATACCGGCGCCTGTTCGGGTCAATGCACCCTGACCAACACGTCTTTCAGACTGTGGGAGGAAACCGGAGCACCCGGAGGAAACCCACGCAGACACGGGGAGAAGGTGCAAACTCCACACAGACAGTGACCCCAAGCCGGGAATCGAACTCGGGTCCCTGGCGCTGTGAGATAGCAGTGCTAACTCTTTTCTTAGATAAGGAGACCAAAACTGTTCACAGCATTCCAAGTGTGGCCTAACTGGTGTCTTGGAAAGTTTTAGCAAGACTTCCCGATGTTGATACTCCATGCCCTTTGAAATAAATTCAATTTGTAGGTACATCCACAGTGCTGTTAGGAAGGGAGTTCCAAGATTTTGATCCCACGACAGTGCAAGGATACAGTTCCAAGTCAGGACGGTGTGTGTCTTTGAGGGGAACCGGCAGATGGTGTATTTGGAAGTGTTAAATAGCAAAATAAGCAGTTATTGTAGGAAGCTGCCCCAACGTGTTTCAAGGTTGGTGAGGTCAAACCTCAACGAAAATAAAAGGAAACTAGGATGAAGCTGTGATCCATCAAATGGATTCGAAGGAAGGTTTGGAAGACATAGAGAGGCACAGCAAAGGGAGAGGAGTTCTAGGATGTAGAGGCAAGATAATGAAAGAATCATAGAAACCCTACAGTGCAGAAGGAGGCCATTCGGCCCATCGAGTCTGCACCAACCACAATCCCACCCAGGCCCTATCCCCACATATTTTTACCCGCTAATCCCTCTAACCTACAAATCCCAGGACTCTAAGGGGCAATTTTTAACCTGGCCAATCAACCTAACCCGCACATCTTTGGACTGTGGGAGGAAACCGGAGCACCCGGAGGAAACCCACGCAGACACGAGGAGAATGTGCAAACTCCACACAGACAGTGACCCAAGCCAGGAATCGAACCCGGGACCCTGGACCTGTGAAGCAGCAGTGCTAACCACTGTGCTACCGTGCCGCCCAGGACTGAAGGAGGCCATTCGGCCCATGAAGTCTGCACTGACCACAATCCCACCCAGCCCTATCCCCACAACCCCATGCATTTACCCTAGCTAGTCCTCCTGACACTGAGGGGCAATTTAGCATGGCCAATCCACCTAACCCGCACGTCTTTGGACTGTGGGAGGAAACCGGAGCACCCGGAGGAAACCCACGCAGACACAGGGAGAAGGTGCAAACTCCGCACAGACAGTGACCCAAGCCGGGAATCGAACCCAGGTCCCTGGTGCTGTGAGGCAGCAGTGCTAACCACTGTGCCACCGTGCCGCCAAGAAGAGGCTCTTTAGAAGAGTCACACAGTCTCGAAACGTTAACTCTGTTTCCCTCTCTCGACTGTCTCAGGTAGACAGTCCTTCAACCAGTGGACAGAGAAGGGATTACAGCTGCTTCATTCCCCAGATCTCACCCAATGCCCAGCTGACAAAACAGGTGGGTGACGTGTACCCAAACCTCTGCCATCTTTTGGATGAGATGCCAACATTGACATGTACTCTGACAGTTGGAGTGAAAGATCCCATTGCATTAACCTCCAGAAAAAGCGAGGGGGGGTGGGGGTGTAGCTTCCCAGTGCCTTGGCCAATATTAATCTCGCAAGCAAACAGCACTACAGCAGATCATTTGGCCTTCTAGCTCATCGCCGGTTCTGGGATCTTGCTGTGCACAGATCAAAAGCTGTGTTTCGCTGCATTAAAACGGTGACTGAGCCTCAAGAAAGTCCTTGACCAGACACAAAATGCATTGGGAGTCCCCTGTTAGTTTTGAAAAGTGTTATAGAGATTGAAGCCCTTTTCTCTTCCAGGACTTGATGGTTTGAGTTATAAGGAGAGGCGGGATAGACTGGGACTTTTTTCCCTGGAGCGTAGGAGGCTGAGGAATGATCTTACAGAGGTCTATTGTGGTGGACCTCAGTTGTGCCTTTGTCCTATATGGACCACCGTTGTGTGTGTTTGTCATACCTGGACACATCCCCTTCCAGTTTGGTTCCTCCCCTCAGCACCTAGTATAAAGGTGGCTGTCTCCTCCCCCTTGTTCAGTCCAGGTCGGTTAATTGTTGGGATCTGCTCCTGATTCTGTTGTGAATAAAAGCCTACACTTATATTGGCATATCGGTAGTCTTTCGCCTTATTGATAGCGCATCATCTATAAAATAATGAGGGGCACAGATCAGCTAGATAGTCAATATCTTTTCCCAAAGGTAGGGGAGTCTAAAACTAGAGGGCATAGGTTTAAGGTGATTGGGGAGAGATACAAAAGAGTCCAGAGGGGCAATTTTTTCACACAGAGGGTGGTGAGTGTCTGGAACGAGCTGCCAGAAGTAGTAGTAGAGGCGGGTACAATTTTGTCTTTTACCCAGTTACATGGGTACAATGGGTAGGGGGATATGGGCCAAATGCGGGCAATTGGGACCAGTTTAGTGGTAAAAACTGGGCAGCATGGACAAGTTGGGGCGAAGGGCCTGTTTCCATGCTGTAAACCTCTATGACTCTATAACTGTAAGCTGGTTTGATTCTTGTGCGATGTGACATTACAGCTTGCCATGATGTGGAGATGCCGGCGTTGGACTGGGGTGGGCACAGTAAGAAGTCTTACAACACCAGGTTAAAGTCCAACAGGGGCGGCACGGTAGCACAGTGGTTAGCACTGCTGCTTCACAGCTCCAGGGACCTGGGTTAGATTCCCGGCTTGGGTCACTGTCCGTGTGGAGTTTGCACATTCTCCTCGTGTCTGCGTGGGTTTCCTCCGGGTGCTCCGGTTTCCTCCCACAGTCCAAAGATGTGCGGTTAGGTCAATTGGCCATGCAAAAAAATTGCCCCTTAGTGTTCTGAGATGTGTAGGTTAGAGGGACTAGTGGGTAAAATATGTAGGGATATGGGGGTAGGGCCTGGGTGGGGTGGGTGCAGACTCAATGGGCCGAATGGCCTCTTTCTGTACTGTAGGATTTCTATGATTTCTAGGTTTATTTGGTAGCACGAGCTTTCGGAGCACTGCCTCTTCATCATTCACCTGTTGGACCTTAACCTGGTGTTGTGAGACTTCTTACGATTACAGCTTGCTGCAGTGCCTCACGCAAGGCTGGGAACGTAAAAATGGAGAGCAGGTGAGGTCTGACGGCCCTTGAAGGACCTTTCTTGGCCTGGTCCTCTCCGGGTCTCTTGTGCACCGATCGAACAATCTCGGTCCAATTTGTTTGAGTGACGGTTCGGCACACAGACCAGGGTCAACTCAACAATATCCCCAACCAGAAATATACATGATCTCTGCCAATAAACTCTTGTCAGCTGCAAACAGTTCCAGGCGCATTTTTCTGGTTTCCAGAGCAACGATTGTTGTGTTTGCTGCACCGCATGTAAACACTTCATGTGGGAAATAATTTGGTGGAGGAAGAAGTGTTTGGGATTTGGCAAGGCTTCGATTTGAAAGTTGACATGTCACTCCACCGGTTAACGAAGAACTGAGGCCAACTCCATTCCCATGGTTTGGGTCTGCAACCTTTACTGGCCCGTCCTGAGGTAGGCCGCAGCTGCGGTAAATCCTGTTGCCCCCCTGGCCCCCCCCTCCCCGCCAACCATCCCCAACCTGGGGTTCAATTCAGTTGAGGGATCGCTGAAGGCTACCTTTCCATTCCTCACCACCCACCCCCAACCCCACCCCCCCCCCCCCCGCTTCCCCCACCCGTGCCGACTGTGAAGAACTTGGACCACAAGAGCGAGAGGCTCGGTTGCGATGCTTGTGTGGTCGAGCAGCCGCCTGAAGAACAGGACAATGAACGTGTAGAATGGATGCGCGGGCTTGGTGGTGGGTTTAGAAAGGGCACCTACTTTCATGGACTAGATGGGCTGAATGGCCTCCTTCTATGCTGTAACTTTCCTATGGTTCTACGGAGGAAGCTGCCACCTGTAAAGTCCAATCCTTAGCATCTTACCCAGGATTCAATAGGACAGAAGTCACTGACACAGGCCATTCGGCCCAATCTGCTCATGCTGCTTCCAATGCTCCACTCGAGTTTCCTTCCGTCTTTGGTGGTCTGAATCGATTGGTGTAAACCGCCTGCTTCCCCTTCTCCCTCATACACCCACCTGGCTTCCCATTACTGTTCAATTCATCACTCCCTGTTAGGGGGCAGCTTCCACATTCTCATCAGTCTCTGATAGGCTTAACAGGAAGGTCAGGTGTCCACTGGAATTGGCGCCAATCTCAGGCTGGCCAATAACAGCCTCCCAGGAGAGTTTTTGGGCACGATCTTACGACCAGAATAAGTGCCAAATGAGCGAGAAAATGGGAGAGAATTGTGTTGGTTTTTTGGGTAAGCAACGATTTGCAATCGTACGGCACTCAGTGCAAAATAGAGCCCAGATACGATTCTCGCCAGTAGTAGGGGAGGGGGCTGGAGAAGCCTAAGCTCACCAGTGAAGTTGGCCCACACATCCCCCCTCCCCGATACACCCCCTCCTTTACACACACCCCTCCCCCACACACTCCCCTCCCCCACACACACCCTTCCCCCACACACCCCCTCCCTCACACACCTCTTCCCCACACTCCCCCCTCCACCACACACCTCCCTCCCCCACACCCTCTCCCCACACCCCATCCCCCACAGCCCCCTCACCCACACACTCCCCTTCCCAACACACTCCCGTCCCCCACGCCCCCCTCCTCCACACCCCTCCCTCCCACACACCACCCTCCCCTACACACCCACCTGCCCCATACACCCTCCCCCCCAGCCCCCCTCCCACAGAGCCCCCCTGCCTCACAACCCCTCGCCCCCACACTCCCCTCCCGCACACTCCCTTCCCCCCACACCCTCCTCCCCATACCCCTCTCCCCCCACACTCCCTTTCCCCCACACTCCCCTCCCCCACACCCCCTCCCCCACACACCCCCTCCCCCACACACCCCCTTCCCCACTCCCCCCTCCCCCACACCCCTCTCTCCCCACACTCCCCCCTCCCCACACTCCCCCTCCCCCACACTCCCCCTCCCCCACACCCACCCTCCCCCACACCCACCCTTCCCCCACGCACCCCCCTCCCCCACACCCCCCTCCCCCTCACACCCCCTCCCCCACACTCCCCCTCCTCCACACTCCCCCTCCCCCACACTCCCCCTCCCCCACACTCCCCCTCCCCCACACCCACCCTTCCCCCACGCACCCCCTCCCCCACACCCCCCTTCCCCACACCCCCCTTCCCCCTTGCACCCCCCTCCCCCACACCCCCCTCCCCCTCACACCTCTCCCCCATACCCCCCTTCCCCCACGCAACCACCCTCCCCCCGCACACCCCCCTCCCCTCCCTCTCCCCCAGAGTTTCCCCTCCCCCAACATTTCTCTGTCCCCCAGAATTCCCCAGCATTCTCCCTTCCCCCACACACACACCTCCCCGCCCCCCACCCCCTCCCCGTCCCCCCCAGCGCCCACCCCAACCCAGGAGTGATTGACGGGTCTGTCATCTTTTTTCGAAGAAAGTGATAAACTTTCCTCCCTCTGTGCTTCTGGCAGCTGGACGTTTTTTTTTCTCCAACTAGTTGTTGCTATGCCAAACAAAAGTGCTAGTGTCAGCATGGCTGAGTAAATAGAAAGGGAGGGATTGAACACATCGGTGTCAGTCTGCTATCTGGGTGGGGATCATTGGAACCCAATAGAATCACAGGTGGGTGGGCCAGCCTCAGATTCTATCCTTATAAATACAGGTACAAAGATCCAGATGAATGGGGCGCTTGTGGAATCAGAGGGGTTCCCAGTAAAGAACACCGCTTTTGCAGTTCCTGTCCTGAAGTTGTAGCCTAGACGACAAGTCACGAGGGAGATTTTGCACACCCGTGGCGAGCTATTTGCTTTGTGTTTTTCCCCCCCTTAAGGTTTCGTAAAGCCCCCCCCTCGTTAAAGAACCAACCATGATGAGCAGTGTGAGATACTCGGGGAGTTCAATGAGTTGCTCTGGGACCACAGGCCTTAGATACAGTCTGGGTGGGGGTGGATCCAGGTCCAGCATGTCATTCAGCTCAGGACTGGGAACGGGAATGGGACTGGGAACGGGGATGGGAATGGGCTCAGCAAGGTCCAGTACTGGGGGGTTTGTGGGAGGCTCGTCCTCGGGAATGTCCTTGTCGGCATCGTCAATGTCAAGCGGCCAGACGGGCAATGAAAAGCAAACCATGATCAGTCTGAACAATCGCCTTGCTGAGTACCTGCAGAAGGTCAAGGACCTGGAAGCAGCAAACAACACATTGGAACTGCAGCTCAAAGAGTTCCATGTCGGAAAGGCCATAACAGGGATTGACTATTCTACTTACGATGCTGTGATCAAACCACTGAGAGAGCAGGTGAGAGTCAACATTTTCCAGTTTGCGGTCTTGTTGCGGGCAGCGCGGTGGCCCAGTGGTTAGCACTGCCGCCTCACAGCGCCAGGGGCCCGGGTTCAATTCCCAGCTTGGGTCACTGTCTGCGCAGAACCTGCACATTCTCCCCGTGTCTGCGTAGGTTTCCTCCCACAGTCTGAAAGACGTGCTGGTTAGGGTGCATTGGCCGTGCTAAATTCTCCCTCAGTGTACCCGAACAGGCGCCGGAGTATGATGACTAGGGGATTGTCACAGTAACTTCATTGCAGTGTTAATGTAAGTTTACTTGTAACACTAATAAATAAACTTTAGGTGCATTGGCCGTGCTAGATTCTCCCTCAGTGTACCCGAACAGGCCCCGGAGTGTGACGACTAGGGGATTTTCACAGTAACTTCATTGCAGTGTTAATGTAAGTTTACTTGTAACACTAATTAATAAACTTTAGGTGCATTGGCCATGCTAAATTCTCCCTCAGTGTGCCCGAACAGGCGCCGGAGTGTGGCGACTAGGGGATTTTCACAGTAAATTCATTGCAGCGTTAATGTAAGCCAAAGTTTATTTATTTGTGTCACAAGTAAGGCTTACAGTAACACTGCAATGAAGTTTCCGTGAAAATCCCTTAGTCACCACACTCCGGCGCCTGTTCGGGTTACACTGAGGGGGAATTTAGCATGGCCAATGCACCCTAACCAGCACATCTTTGGACTGTGGGAGGAAACCGGAGCACCCGGAGGAAACCCACGCAGACACGGGGAGAATGTGCAAACTCCACACAGACAGTGACCCAAGGCTGGAATTGAACCCAGGTCCCTGGCGCTGGGAGGCAGCAGTGCTAACCACTGTGCTGCCGTGCCTTGCTACTTGTGACACCAATAAATAAACTTCTATTTTTGGTTCTATCATTGATTCTTGAAAGTCTACATCAACCCCTCACACTGAGGTAATCGCTGGAGAACTTGGTGCTCTGATTCCCTCTCTGTATACAATTGACATATGCGGCTTTATTGCTTTGGAACATGCCTTCAAATTGTGCTTCGAATGTGTACAGAAGTTGAAGATGATCTTGGACAATTTCTGGAGGTAGAGGGCTAAATATCTCACTCCATTCTTAAAGTTACAAAGCCAGTGCTCAGAATGGACTGGGCAAACCCAAATCCATTCTCTGCTTGCTCCAAAAACAACATTCAAAATCCAATTGAATCCAACTCATGGTTCCCCCGAGAGAGACAAACAAGATCCAAGCTGACAAGATGAGGCATTGCAGCCCATCTTGGGCTCAATCTGACGCTCCAACTTAGCCAAAAGTGGACCGAACCCACTCAACGGGACACAGTGGCACAGTGGGTTAGCACTGCTGCGTCACAGTGCCAGGGACCCGGATTCAATTCCCGACTTGGGAGCTTGCACGTTCTCCCCGTGTCTGCGTGGGTTTCCTCCGGGTGCTCCGGTTTCCTCCCACATTCTGAACGGCTTGCTGGTTAGAGTGCATTGGCCGTGTTAAATTCTCTCTCAGTGTAACCCGAACAGGCGCCAGAGAGTGGTGACTCAGGGATTTTCACAGTAACTTCATTGCAGTGTTAATGTAAGCCTACTTGTGACACTAATAAATAAACTTAAAATGAACAGATTGGCTGCAGTGCTTATTTTTTTGCATGTCTGACACATTTGTGGCCAGACCAAAACTGGACAGGGTGTAAAAACACCAGTGAGGCATCCAATAGCTGTGTATTTCTCACTCAGCACGCGAGGGTATTGCATAGAATCCCAACAGTGCAGAAGGAGGCCATTCGGCCCATCGAGTCTGCACCAACCGCAATCCCACCCAGGCCCTATCCCCATAACCCCACGCATTTACCCTGCTAATCCCTTGACACTATGGGTCAATTTAGCATGGCCAATCCACCTAACCCGCATATCTTTGGACTGTGGGAGGAAACCGGAGCACCCGGAGGAAACCCACGCAGACACGGTGAGAATGTCCAGACTCCGCACAGACAGTGACTAGAGGTCGGAATTGAATCCGGGTCCCTGGCGCTGTGAAGCAGCAGTGCTAACCACTGTGCCGCTGTGCTGCCTATGACACCGTGCTGGCTGTATTGGGAACATTAACCTTCCATATGAATCAGAGAATTGTATAAGACTCTGCGCAAGATAACCACAGCCCTAAAGCTGGTTTTACCTTCAGCAACACTTCTGAAAGATCCAAACTTGTTTGTCGACTGTCTCTCCCCCAGCTGGGACTGGGGGCGGGTCTATAAATTCAGAAAAGAGTCTCAGCATTGCTGCTGAATCCTGATATACAGTGTCAAATCCAAAAGAGGCATTGTCATGAAGCTGCTGGTCCGTTTTATTAACTATTGAGTGACTGCAATGGCAAAATTGGTATCTTGGAAACATGCTGTGAATCTTTTTCCTAACGAGGACTTAAAATTGCCAAAGCTCTTGAGGCATTGGGCAGGGTTTTCCAGCCTCGCTCGACCCAAGACTGGAAAATCCCGCCCCAGGTCAACGGACCTTCCCATTGTCCGTCCCTCGCCCGCTCCGATTCCCATGGTGGGCGGGACGGTAGAATTCCGGCGATTGTTCAGTTTATTTATTTGGTTTTTTTTGTCAACAATACTGCATGGTATTGTCACAAACTTAAATTCTACGTAAGAAGATTGTGATTCACTATTTTTTGAGATTGTTAAATCCATTTGCACTTAGCAGTCCATTCACATTCCCTTTCATACCCATGGCAGGCAACCACTCCGACCAGCAATATGGTACGCGGATTATTCTAGAATGCTAACATGTCCACCTCTCAGCTCCGAAAAAAGGAAACTAACTGCTTAACCTTTCTCTCCTCATTCCAACTCGGGGACATTGAAGATGGTCTACCTAACCTGCTCATCTCTGGACCCTAAGGGACAATTTAGCATGGCCAATCCACCTAACCTACATATCTTTAGACACTCAGGGACAATTTAGCATGGTCAATCCACCTAACCTACATATTTTTAGACACTCAGGGACAATTTAGCATAGCCAATCCACCTAACATACATATCTTTAGACACTCAGGGACAATTTAGCATGGCCAATCCACCTAACCTACATATCTTTAGACACTCAGGGACAATTTAGCATAGCCAATCCACCTAACTTACATATCTTTAGACACTCAGGGACAATTTAGCATGGCCAATCCACTTAACCTACACATCTTTGGACACTTTGGCGGCACGGTAGCACAGTGGTTGGCGGCACGGTAGCACAGTGGTTAGCACTGCTGCTTCACAGTTCCAGGGTCCCAGGTTCGATTCCCGGCTTGGGTCACTGTCTGTGTGGAGTTTGCACATTCTCCTCGTGTCTGCGTGGGTTTCCTCTGGGTGCTCCGGTTTCCTCCCACAGTCCAAAGGTGTGCGGGTTAGGTTGATTGGCCAGGTTAAAAAAAATTGCCCCTTAGAGTCCTGGGATGCGTAGGTTAGAGGGATTAGCAGGTAAAATATGTGGGGGTAGGGCCTGGGTGGGATTGTGGTCGGTGCAGACTCGATGGGCCGAATGGCCTCCTTCTGCACAGTAGGGTTTCTATGATTTCTATGACTAATGGGGAATTTAGTATGACCAATCCACCTAACCTACATATGTTTGGACACTAAGGGGCAATTTAGCATGGCCAAATTTAGCATGGCCAATCTCACCCAGGCCCCACACCCACAACCCCACGTACTTACCCCGCTAATCCCTCTAAACCACGTATCTTGGGACACTAAGGGGCAATTTAGCATGGTCAACGCACCTAACCCGCACATCTTTGGACTGTGGGAGGAAACTGGAGCACCCGGAGGAAACCCACGCAGACACGGGGAGAAGGTGCAAACTCCACACAGACAGTGACCAGAGGCCGGAATTAAACCCAGGTCCCTGCAATGCCAAACCGAGTGGTGGTCACTGTGCTTACCACGGTGCCACCCTGCCACCCATCATCAAGAATCAGCCTTGGTTAGAGTTCCTCACCCAGCCATCGTGGAAGATGATGCTCTCTTAGAATGCCTGATTGGAAATTTGGGTGTGGTTGAGAAAAGGTACGGTGTTATATAGCCATGGCTTGCGTGTGAGAAATGGATCGGAGTGCCCACTCTAATACCAGTAACTCTGTCACATCCCCCTGAATCATTTATAGAACTCAGACACAGATTTCTGCAATAAAGTCGACAAATATAATGCATATCCAGACGCACTCCTGCCTTCCCGCACCAATTAAACACCGTCTAACTCACAAATCGTTAGATTGCTTCAAATCCACACACGACAGGAGTTTACATCTTTGTGTTCTTGACTTTAGATTTTGGCAGTTCACCTTGGTAATGCCCGCTTGGCTCTGGACCTCGACAATTCCACTCTCGCAGCAAAGGACTTCAAAAATAAGTATGTGTTATTTCTTCTCTTTTATCTTAAAATTTTGTCACAGGGTGGCACGGTGGCACAGTGGTTAGCACTGCTGCCTCACAGTGCCAGGAATTCTGGCCTTGGGTGACTGTCTGTGTGGAGTCTGCATGTTCTCCCCGTGTCTGCGTGGGCTTCCTCCGGGTGTTCCGGTTTCCTCCCACATTCAAAAAGATATACAGGTTAGGCAGATTGGCCATGCTAAATTGCCCCTTAGTCTACAAAGATGTGCAGGTTAGGAGGGTTGGTCATGCTAAATTGCCCCTTAGTATCCAAAGATGTGCAGGTTAGGTGGATTGGTCATGCTAAATTGCCCCTTAGTCGACAAAGATGTGCAGGTTAGGGTGGATTGGCCATGCTAAATTGCCCCTTAGTGTCCAATGATGTGCAGGTTAGGTGGATTGGCCATGCTAAATTGCCCCTTGGTGTTCAAAGATGTGCAGGTTAGGGAGATTGGCCATGCTTAATTGCCCCTTAATGTCCCAAGATGTGCAGTTTAGGTGTTTGGCCATGCTAAATTGTCTCTTAGTATCCAATGATGTGCAGGTTAGGTTAATTGGCCATGCTAAATTGCCCTTAGACTGCAAAGATGTGCAGGTTAGGTGGATTGGCCATGCTAAATTGCCCCTTAGACTGCAAAGATGTGCAGGTTAGGTGGATTGGCCATGCCAAATTGCCCCTTAGACTGCAAAGATGTGCGGGTTAGGTGGATTGGCCATGGTAAATCCCCCCTCAGTGTCAGGGGCATTAGTGGGGTAAATACGTGGGGTTACAGGGATAGGGGCTAGGTGGGATTGTGTCAACGCAGGCTCAATGGGCCAAATGGCCTCCCCCTGCATTGAAGGGAGTCTATGTGGACCTGATTCGCTGCTGTTGCAATTCTTGTTCAAATTGAAACCAATTGTTCTTTTTTTTTGTATCGTCAAATTAGGTTTGAAAATGAACTCTACATCAGGCAATCTGTGGAAGCTGATATCGCAGACCTGAAAGCGCTGAAAAATGAACATATTCAGAACTACAAGGATTTGGAAAGCGAAATCGCAGCTGCAAATGATGAGCTTGCTTATCTAAAGAAAAACCATGCAGAAGTAAGCTGGGGTTCAGCTCCTGTCCTGCATTAACTTAGTCATCTGAGGTGCGGTACCAATGCCCAAGCGTCACAGGGTAAGGGGGTCGGGGTTCAACCAAGGTCCATCGTTGAGTAACATTGATTTCAGAGGCAATGTTAAGCCCATCGGATAATGGTTCTGTGTTAGATGATGGTACAAACTCAACATTGTCTGGAATAGCTTAATATGCACCTGTCAGTAAGGATATTGTAAATATCTAGAAGACAAGAAACATAGAAGATAGGAGCAGGTGGAGGCCATTTGCCCTTTTGAGCCTGCTCCACCATTCATTATGATCATGGTTCACTTCCCAACTCAAGAGTATAATCCCACCTTCCCCCCCTATCCTTTGATCCCCTTCACCCCAAGAGCTATATCAAACTGCTTCTTGAAACCATACAATGTGGTGGCTTCAACTACTTTCTATAGTCATGAATTCCACAGGCTCACCACTCTCTGGGTGAAGAAATTTCTTGTCACCTCTGTCCTAAATGGCCTACCCTGTATCCTCAAACTATGACCCCTGGTCTGGACATCCCTACCATTGAGAATATTATTTAGTCCTGTTAGAATTTTATAGGTTTCTGAGATCCCCCCCCTCCTCATTTTTCTGAAACTCCAGCAAATATAATCCTAACCAACTCAATCTCTCCTCATACATCAATCCCGCCATCCCAGGAATTGGTTTGGTAAACCTTCTCTGCACTCCCTCTACAGCAAGAACATCCTTCTTCAGATAAGGAGACCAAACTGCATGCACTATTCCAGGTGTGGCCTCACCAAGGCCCTGTATAATTGCAACAAGACATCCCTGCTCCTGTACTCGAATCCTCTCGCTACGAAGGCCTACGTACCATTTGCCCTCTTCACCGCCTGCTGCACCTGCATGCTTACCTTCAGCGACTGGTGTCTGAGGAAGCCTAAGTCTCATTGTACATTGCTGAAGGTCAGAAAAATTGGGGGTGGTAGGGGGATCTCATAGAAACCTATAAAACTCTAAGAGGTCTTAACAAGATACGATGTTCCCGATGGTGGGGGCATCCCAGTGAGGGTGAAGGGTCACAGTCTGAGGATACAGGGTAGTCTGTCTCGGACAGAGATGAGGAGAAATGTCTTCACCCAGCAGGTGGTCAGCCTGTCCTAATTTAGGGCCATTGAAATAATAATCTGCCTTCCCGTTTTTGCTACCAAAGTGGATAACCCCACATTTATCCAAATTATACTGCATCTGCCATTCATTTGCCCGCTCACTCAACTTGTCCAAATCACACTGAAGGATCTCTGCATCCTCCTCACAGCTCACCCTCCCGTCCAACTTTGTGTCATTTGCAAACCTGGAGAAATTATATTCCGTTCCCTCATGTAAATCACGAATATGTAAGTAGCTGGGGTCCCAGCACCAATCCCTGCGGTACCCCACTAGTCACTGCCTGCCACTTGGAAAAAAGATCCGTTTATTCCTACTCTTTGCGTCTCCCAACCAGTTTTCTATCCATCCCAATACACCATCCTCAATCCTTACTTTACACGTTATTCTCTTATGTGGGACTTGTCGATATTCTCCAAATAAACCACATCCACTGGCTCCCCCTCATCAACTCTATTAGTTACATCCTCGAGGAATTCCAGTAGATTTGTCAAGGATGCAGTAATTAAAGGGGGTGTCATTGTATTTTCTTTAGGAACTCGCTCTGCTGAAACAACAGGTGGCCGGTACTATCAGTGTGGATGTCGATGCAGGACCCAGCGCTGACCTTTCAAAGCAACTGCAGAAGATGCGAGATGAGTATGAAGTGTATTGCACGAAGAATCAAGAGGAGCTCGATAACTGGTACAAAGTACAGGTGAGATTCCTCTTTCAACATTGGATCTTCACATCCTCGCACTCCAGAATAAACTCCAAATCCAAGATCTGAATAGAGGGTCGATCCAAACTTTGAGTTCAAGGTCTTTACTTATCTGTGAACCGTTTTGTCGGACTATCTCTGGGGGGCGTGGAGGGAGTGATCAGCCATGGTATATTCCCCTTAGTGTCCCAAGATGTGTAGGTTAGAAGGACTGGCCATGCTACATTGCCCCTTAGTGTCCAAAGATGTGCAGGTTAGGTGCATTGGCCATGCTAAATTGCCCCTTAGTGTCCAAACATGTGCAGGTTAGGTGGATTGGCCATGTTATATTGCCCCTTAGTGTCCAAAGATGTGTAGATTAGGTCGATTGGCCATGCTAACTTGCCCCTTAGTGTGCAAAGATGTGGGCGGCACAGTGGTTAGCACTGCTGCCTCACAGTGCCAGGGACCCGGGTTCAATTCCCGACTTGGGTCACTGTCTGTGTGGAGTTTGTACATTCCCCCCGTGTCTGTGTGGGTTTCCTGCAGGTGCTCCGGTTTCCTCCCACAGTCTGAAAGACGTGCTGGTCAGGTGCATTGACCCGAATAGGCGCTGGAGTGTGGAGGCTAGGGGAATTTCACAGTAACTTCATTGCAGTGTTAATGTAAGCCTTACTTTGTGACTAATAAATAAACTTTAAATGTGGATTGGCCATGCTAAATTGTCCCTTAGTGTCCAAAGATGTGCAGGTTAGATGGATTGGCTATGATAAATTGCCCCTTAGTGTCCAAAGATGTGCAGGTTAGGTGGATTGGCCATGCTAAATTGTCCCTTAGTGTCCAAAGATGTGTAGGTTAGATGGATTGTACATACTAAATTGCCCCTTAGTGTCCAAAGATGTGTAGGTTAGGTGGATTGGCCATGGTAAACGCATGGGGCTATGGGGATAGGGAGGAGGGAAGGGCCTGGGTGGGATGCTCTTTCGGAGAGCCAGTGCAGACTCGATGGGTTGAATGGCCTCTTCTGTACTGTAGGGAATCTATAGATCGACTCATTCCATGGACCCTGCAGTAGCCAACATTACTGTTGGCAGCGACCCACGTGGTTAGTCTTGTATTTAGGATTGACATCGAGTCTGAGGGTGTGGCAATTCCGCGGACAATGGGGTGTAGAGTGACCTTTACTGGACTTGGTAATGCTAAAGGATTTCTCCATGTTGTTCGGGATCTCTGCTCTGAAAGCTGCATTATCCAGTGTTGAGGCTATTTTTTTCTGGCCACTCGCCCACTTCCAGTGGTTACTCCACAGAGTCAATAGGTAAGATTTCCATCGGTCTGGGACTGTGTTGGAACCCAGGGATGCTGAAATGAAAAATTAGCACTTCATTAGCTTAAGAAATCCATCCCTTGGTAGATGTGTGAATGGTCGTTATTGAATGCAAATTTCTTTCTCTTTGAAGATCGAGTCCCAAGCCAAGCAGACTGTTCAGGTCAATGAAGCCGCGCAGAATGTAAAACTCCAGGTTGAGGAACTACGCAAACAGCTCCAGCCCCTTGAGATTGAGTTCAACTCCCTCCTCAGTGGGGTAAGTAAAGTCCATTCAATGTTATCTCCCTCTTTGCTGCACGAACCTGCTTCATCTCAAACCTGAATGGGGCCCACTGCACATTGGCTACAGTGGCTTGTGGTTTCGGATTCCCGATATGGTCCTCCACATCCCCCCCGGCCCCCCGCACTCCCCTGCCCCCTCCCCCCCCCCCCCCCGCCACAACCCCCTTCCCCACTGCTGAAAATCATCCACCAGCCCTACAGCCCCTGAAATATTTGAACTCCTCCTATTGTGGCTTCCTGCACATCCGTGATTTTAGTCACTCCAAACATTGGCCTTTAGCTTCCATGAGGGTGGCACGGTGGCGCAGTGGTTAGCGCTGCTGCCTCACAGGGACCAGGGACCCAGGTTCGATTCCGGCCTCGGATGAATGTTCTGCATGTGTGGAGTTTGCACCTTCTCCCTGTGTCTGCGTGGGTTTCCTCCGGGTGCTCCAGTTACCTCCCACACTCCAAAGATGTGCAGGTTAGGTGGATTGGCCATGCTAAATTGCCCCTTAGTATCCAAAGAAACCAGCCTCCCATCCACTGACTCTGTCTACACTTCCCACTGCCTCGGCAAAGCAGCCAGCATAATTAAGGACCCCACGCACCCCGGACATTCTCTCTTCCACCTTCTTCCCTCGGGAAAAAAAAACAAAAATCCGAGATCACGTACCAACCGACTCAAGAACAGCTTCTTCGCTGCTGCCATCAGACGTTTGAATGGACTTTCCTTGCAGTAAGTTGATCTTTCTCTACACCCTAGCTATGACTGTAACACTACATTCTACACTCTCTCCTTTCCTTCTCTATGAATGGTATGCTCTGTACAGCACGCAAGAAACAATACTTTTCACTGTATGTTAATGCATGTGACAATAATAAATCAAATCAAATGAAAGGTGTGGGTTAGGGGGATTAGCAAAGTTGATATGTGGGGTTACGTGGATAGGGTAGGCAGGTGGGCCTGGGCAAGATGCCATGTCAGAAAGTCGGTACAGACTCGATGGGCTGAATGGCCTCCTTCTGCACTGTAGGGATTCTATGAAAGTTCCGAGTTCCAAATTCCCTACTTAAATCCTCTCTCCTACTTAAGGCACTCCTTAAAACCTACTTGTTTGATTAAAGATTTGATTGTCTGTCTTAATATCACCTTGTGTGTAGTCTACATATAGTCAGGGTGTTCGAAACATACAAGCTATTTCTTTATCTCTGTTCCTTTGCCAGTTAGATTGTTCCACTCCAGGCAGGGATGGGATTTTCTGGCTGAACGCTCCCCGATAATGGAAAATTCCGCTCGAGGTCAGCGAGCCTTTCCATGGTTCGCCCCTCAGGAAAACCCCACCCCAGATCTCACTATTCAACATTTAACTTTGCGTATACATTGATTAGGTCTGAGTGCACGACCTTCTCTGCCAATTGTAACATCCTTACATCACCTGCACACTTTATATTGCTATTATTTATACTTTTTCTGATCCAGAAAATCTGAAAAATTAACACAAAATATAAAGGGGACATTGGAATCTATGTTCTGCTCATAGAAACAAAAATACTCCTAATATTTCATCTCTTAAATAGTTTCCTTGAAATTGTACACCCGTAACTATTATATAAATAGGCACTCATCTTTCCTTCCAAAAACACCTTGACGTTCAGTCAGGGGAGGCGATGGCCAAGTGGTTTTATTGCTAGACTATTCATCCAGAAACTCAGCTAATGTTCTGGGGATCAAAAGAGAAAATGCTGGAAAATCTCAGCAGGTCTGGCAGCATCTGAAGGGAGAAAAAAGAGCTGAAGTTTCGAGTCCAGATGACCCTTTGTCAAAGCTCTTTGCCACATGAAAAAATTTCTCTCCTGATGTTTTGGGGACCTGGGTTCGAATCCCGCCACGGCAGCTGGTGGAATTTGAATTCAATAAAAAGAATCTGGAATCAAGAATCTACCGATGACCTTGAAACCATTGTCGGAAAAACCCATGTAGTTCACTAATGTCCCTTTAGGGAAGGAAATCTGCTGTCCTTACCTGGTCTGGCCTACATGTGACTCTCGAGCCACAGCAATGTTGTTGACTCTCAACTGCCCTCCAAGGGCAACTAGGGATGGGCAATAAATGCTGGCCAGCCAGCGACGCCCGTGTCCCACGAATGGATAAAAGAAACACCTCTGCATCCTGCTTTTCTGACCATACAACCAGAATGTGATAACCTAACGACAGGTTGATTTGTTTTAGTTACCTGGGCCGGAATCTTACCACCGTTCATTCAGCGGGGTTTTCCCATCCCGCCGCGGTGGCCGGAGATTTGGCCGGCCGCCAAATTCTCCGACCTGGCTGTAGCGGGAGCGTGGCGTGATTGGCAGGTGAGATCGCGCTCCCCTTCACCGCACCCCCCACCCGGGCTGGGATTTTCTGCCCCTCACCTTCCCCCCCCCCCCCAACGCTGGGATCCTCCAGACCCATCAATTGTCTAGGGCGTTTTGCATCGTTCACCAGCTTGCAGGACTGGGGAACCCACCTCATGGGCGGGTGGTCACCATCGGTGGGACTGGAAGATCCTGCCATCAGGAACTTGGGGAAATATTCAGCCCTTTGGACAACTTTGTTGAGGGCATCTTGCTCAAAAGCCGAAATTGGCTTGAAGTGGTTTATTGGCCAGTCACCACGTTGAAGGCATAAGACATAAGGCCGGGTTGCACCGCTTTGGCATGCCCTGTCATCGCTGCCAACAAGAGCGCTCGGACAAATCTCCATTCACTGCAGCGGGACTGGAGAATCCCAGCCACGGGTGAGATTGGAGAATCCCGGCCTTACTCTCTCAACCCTGGATTCTTCCATCATCCTTGAAGGGTAAAAAGGCAAGAGAATGACATTCAACACCGATGCCATTGAACACCCATGATCAGATACATGGGCTGGAATTTTAACGTCCATCGGGCACGGTGGCACAGTGGTTAGCACTGCTGCCTCACAGCGCCAGGGACCCGGGTTCAATTCCCGGCGTGGGTCACTGTCTGTGCGGAGTCTGCACGTTCTCCCCGTGTCTGCGTGGGTTTCCTCCGGGTGCTCCGGTTTCCTCCCACAGTCCAAAGATGTGCGGGTTAGGGTGCATTGGCCGTGCTAAATTTCCGCTTAGTGTCAGGGGTAAGTGCATGGGGTTATAGGGATAGGGCCTGGGTGGGATCATTGTCAGTGAAGGCTCGATGTTCCGAATGGCCTTCTTCTGCACTGTCGGGATTCAAAAAAAGATCCCGCCTGCCCCGGGAATCGGAGGAAAGGTCCATGGACATTGGGCGAGATTTTCCGGTTTCCGGGATGAGCGAGGCCATAAAATCCCATCCGTGTTCTATGAGCCAAGATCGCGTGCAGACAATGGGTCATAGGTGAGGGGCCACAATTAAAGTTCTAACTTGATTTTTGGGACAGTCGGGAGACGGAGAGCGGGGTGGGTGGGTGGGGGGGGGGGGGGGGGGGGTGGGTTGGGTGGGGTGGGGGGGGTGGGGGGGGTGGGGGGGGTGGGGTGGGTGGGTGAGGGGGGGTGGGGGGGGGGGGGGGGGGGTTTCTACACAAAGTCAATTGACGGATCCAGTGCACAGAGTCATTCGAATAAAACCTGTTCTTTTCCTGTTTCTTTTCCCAATCCCAATTTGCAGAATAATGCGTTGGAAGCTTGCATTCAGGAAATCAATGACAAATATCAGCAGAACCTTCTGAATCTGCAAATGTCCATTTCCCAAATGGAGGACGAGCTGACAGCCATCACGAATGACATGCGGCAGAAAGTGAAAGATTACGAACAGCTACTCTGCATCAAGATGAAACTTGAGTCGGAGATTGCCATGTACAGGAAGCTGCTTGATGGATCGACTGTTGGGTACGGTGGAGTCCATAAGGGGCATCGCTAATCCTCCCGCGTAGATTTCCTCTTGCTCAACTGATGACGTGTTTCCCCCCACCCCCCGAACCGTAGTGTCGCCCTGTGATGGGCCAATCTGCCACTTAGCCAAAATCTCCAAACTTTATGGATAACCCCATATAGTTCGCATCAGTCCACCAAGTGGGGACGGCACGGTGGCACAGTTGTTAGCACTGCTGCCTCACAGCGTCAGGGACCCGGGTTCCATTCCCGGCTTGGGTCACTGTCTGTGCGGAGTCTGCACGTTCTCCCCCCTGTGTCTGCGTGGGTTTCCTCCGGATTCTCCGGTTTCCTCCACAGTCCGAAAGATGTGCTGGTTAGGGTGCACTGGCCGTGCTAAATTCTCCCTCAGTGTACCCGAACAGGTGCCGAATTGTCACAGTAACTTCATTGCCGTGTTAATGTAAGCCGACATGTGACAGTAATAAATAAACTTTAGGTGCATTGGCCATGCTAAATTCTCCCTCAGTGTACCCGAACAGGCACCAGAGTGTAGCGGCTCGGGGATTTTCACAGTAACTTCATTGCAGTGTTAATGTAAGCCTACATGTGACACTAATAAATAAACTTTAAACTTTAGGTGCATTGGCCATGCTAAATTCTCCCTCAGTGTACCCAAACAGGCGCCGGAATGTGACGATTAGGGGATTTTCACAGTAACTTCATTGCAGTGTTAACATAAGCCAACTTGTGACACTAATAAATAAACTTTAAGTAGTCTGACATACATGTGACTCCAGACCCACAGCAAGGTAGTTGAGGCTTAACTGCCCCGCTGAAATAGCTCAGCAAGGCACTCCATTCAAAGGCAATGTGCAATGCTAGTCTAGCCAATGGTGCCCACATCCTATGAAAGAATACATTTGTTAAACAAGGTTTGACTTCCAATGCACTTCGAATGACAGTACATTGAGCTTCCCAGACCAGTCACTAACGCTACATCTTCTCAAGAAGCCCCACAACATTTGCTAATTAATCTTATTTTCTTATTTTTTTTATAGTATTGGCCAAACCGGTTCAGACACCAAGGAAACTTCAGGAGTAATTACCACAATAAAAACTGGTGAGTTGTTCAGTGAAAATTAGCATCAGTCGCACTGACGCGACATGGCATTGGGAAACGTTAATCCGGGCATTTAGAAAATTCCATCTTGGAGACGGTTTTGTGTTTATATTTGATCGGGATCACATTTGTCACATTTGAGGTTAAAGGATGAGTGCATTTCCAAGTCACCTCATTAGACACTGTAGATGTTGTCTACAGTAACATGGACGGCACGGTGGCATAGTGGTTGGCATTGCTGCCTCACAGCGCCAGGGACTCGGGTTCAATTCTGGCCTCGGTCACTGTCTTTGATTTGTCAATATCATAATTTAACCTGGGCTCAATTTCACTTTTGGTGTGAATGGTCAGATATGACTATTTCCAAGCCCTCCTTGTTCCTGGACACTCCATCTCAGCACATCTATCTGTACCCTCAGCTGTACCAACCTTTCTTGGCCTGTCTTCAACCATTGCGGCAACAAGGCAACTATGGGCGGCACGGTGCCTCACAGCTCCAGGGGCCTGGGTTCGATTCCCGGCTTGGGTCACTGTCTGTCCAGAGTCTGCAAATTCTCCCCATGTCTGCGTGGGTTTCCTCCGGGTGCTCCTGTTTCCTCCCACGGTCCAAAGATGTGCAGGTTAAGTTGACTGACCATGCTAACTTGCCCCTCAGTATCCGGGGATTTGTAGGTTAGATGGATTTAGCTGGGTAAATGTGTGGAGTTGTGGTGATAGAGCCTGGGGTAGGATTGTGGTCAGTGTAGGCTCGATGGGCCGAATGGCCTCCTTCTGCACTGTAGGGATTTTATGATGATTTCTATGAAGGAACATAAGTACTGGACCCTCCCCCTTCCGCCCAACTCACACACTGTCCTTAAACTCATATCATTTAAATAGCTTCAAAATACTATGGGCAGGATTTTACGGCCGCACTCATCCCAAAACCGTACAATCCCACCCGAGGTCAACGGACCTTCTCATGATGTGCCCCCTCGCCCACTCCGATTCCCGTGGCAGTCAGGGCGGTAAAATTCCGGTTTCCTCTGGCTTGGTTCACTGCCTGTGCGGAGTCTGCACGTTCTCCCGCCGCCCCCCGCCCCCCCCCCCCCCGCCCCCCCCCCACCTAATGAATAAACTTCAATAAATAAACTTCATTATCGCTACACTATTAATCCAGAAACTCAGCTAATGTTCTGGGGACCCGGGTTCGAATCCCGCCACGGCAGATGGTGGAATTTGAATTCAGTAAAATAACAATCTGGAATTAAGAATCTACTGATGACCATGAAATCATTGTCAGAAAAACCCATCTGGTTCACTAATGTCCTTTGGGGAAGGAAATCTGCCATCCTTCCCCGGTCTGGCCTACATGTGACTCCAGAGTCACAGCAATGTGGTTGACTCTCAACTGCCCTCGGGCAACTAGGAATGGACAATAAATACTGGTTGACAGCAACCCGCACATCCAATGGAAGAAAGAATAAAGAAATAAAATGGACAAGCATGTCACTCGGTTAGGGCTCACCACCAGTACCGAGACAGAGACATAGAATCCCTACAGTGCAGAAGGAGGCCATTCGGCCCATCGTGTCGGCACTGACTCTGTGACAGAGCATCGTACCCAGGCCGTCTCTACCGCCCTATCCCCGTAACCGCGCACCTTCACAAATGAATAACATTTTGTAAGCCGCCGGGTAACCTTGATCGAGGAGTGCCTCGTTGATGATTTCGCTTCTTGCCTTCCAGAAACCCGCACCATGACATCGTCATATTAGCTCCTTCGAGATTCATCCCACCCCGAAGTACCTATCGTGGAATCTGGATGAATGAAATGGCTCACCTTTGCCTGTGTTTGGACGACTGATTACGCAGTCCAACAGTTGTTTTCTTTGTGTGTGTGTTTCTCCCAAACTTGCGTTGCTTGCTGAATAACTCCACATTGCAATGGTTGCATCTCCCCTGGGCTTTGGGTGGGCATCTTTCTTGCTTTTAGGTAAAGTTCTCTTGTTGGCTAATGGGCAATTGCATGAGGGTATGACAGTCACAGAAATAAAGCATTTCACTGCATTTGATGGTGTGGTCGTGGTTATTTCATCACAGCAACAACCCTTCAGTGAGGCATTCCTGGGACGTTTCATTATGAAACAAAATTGGACACCCATGCAGGAGTTATCAGGACAGATGATCTGAATCATAGAATCCCTACAGGACAGAAGGAGGCCATTGAGTCTGTACCGACCACAATCCCACACAGGCCCTATTCCCATTAACCCTACACATTTACCCTGCTAATCCCCATGACACGAGGGTCAATTTAGCATGGCCAATCAACTTAACCCACACATCTTTGGACTGTGGGAGGAAACCGGAGCACCCATAAGACTATAAGACATAGGAGCAGAAATAGGCCACTCGGCCCATCGAGTCTGCTCCGCCATTCAATCATGGCTGATTTTTTTCTCATCCCCATTCTCCTGCCTTTTCCTCATAACCCCTGATCCCCTTATCAAGAACCTATCTATCTCTGTCTTAACGACACTCAATGACCTGGCCTCCACAGCCTTCTGCGGCAAAGAGTTCCACAGATTCACCACCCTCTAGATGAAGAAATTCCTCCTCATCTCTGTTTTAAAGGATCGTCCCTTTAGTCTGAGGTTATGCCCTCTGGTTCTAGTTTTTCCAACTAGTGGAAACATCCTCTCCATGTCCACTCTATCCAGGCCTCCCAGTATCCTGTAAGTTTCAATAAGATCCCCCCTCATCCTTCTAAACTCCAACGAGTACAGACCCAGAGTCCTCAACCGTTCCTCATATGACAAGCTTTTCATTCCAGGATCAGTCTTGTGAACCTCCTCTGGACCCTTTCCAAGGCCAGCACATCCTTCCTTAGATAACCAGAGGAAACCCACGCAGACACGGGGAGAATGTGTAAACTCCACACAGACAGTGACCGAGGCCAGAATGGAACCTGGGTCCCTGGCGCTGTGAGGCAGCCGTGCTAACCACTGTGCCACTGTGCCGCCTCTGGGTTGAAGTCATGAGGTTTTGAGGAGGAGAGAGGCGCAGATGTTTAGAGAGGTGATTCCAGAGCTTGAGGGAGGAATATTCCAGCCCTGCCCCCTGCAGAGGGTTTTACCCAGGGGCAGAGGTAGCTCGCCATTGGTAGTCGGTGAAATTTTCTGGTCAATGGAAATTTGCATGGCTGGGGCAACCCACGGCGGGGGTCAACTTCAGCCAGACTGGAAGATGCCACTGGCGGGAAGGGCTGGAAAATCCTAGTCTTAAGTCAAGGTCACATAGTGCTGAAAAGGCGTTACGGCCCATCACTGACAATAACTACCACTACAGTTGCGCTAATCCCATTTTCCAGCCATATCCTTGAATCTTATGATATTTCAAGTGCTCTTTCAAATATTTTTTAAAGGTTGTAAGGTTTCCAGCCTCCACTACCTTCCCAGGCAGGACATTCCAGATTCCCATCAACCTCTGAGTGAAAAACAAAATTCTCAAATCCCCTCTGAATCTCCTGCCCCTTAGGCTAAAGATATGACCCCCTCAACCAATGCGAACAGCTGTTTCCTATTCACTCTGTCCATACCCCTCATAATCTTATACATCCCAATCATGTCCCCCCTCAGCCTTCTCTGCTGTAGAGAAAACAATCCAAGCCTATCCACTGTCTCTTTATAGCTCAAATGCTCCACCCCTGGTGAACCTCCTCTGTACCCCCTCTAGTGGAATCACATCCTTCCTATAGCGGGGCGACGCAGTGGTTGGCACTGCTGCCTCAGAACGCCAGGGAACTGGGTTCAATTCCTGGCTTGGGTCACCGTCTGTGCGGAGTCTGCATGTTCTCCCCATGTCTGCGTGGGTTTCCTCCGGGAGCTCCGGTTTCCTCCCACAATCCGAAAAAATGTGCAGGTTAGGGTGCATTGGCCGTGCTAAATTCTCCCTCAGTGTATCCGAACAGGCGCCGGAGTGTGGCGACTAGGGGATTTTCACAGTAACTTCATTGCAGTGTTAATGTAAGCCTACTTGTGACACTAATAAATATACTTTAAAATAAATAAACTTTATAGTGAGGTGACCAGAACTGCGCACAGTACCGCAGCTGTGGCCTAACCAACATTCTGTACAACTCCAACATTACCTCCCTACTCTCGTAATCTATGCCACTACTGATGGCAGCAAGCGTCTCGTATGACTGCCTAACTATCCTGTTCACCTGCTCTGCCGCCTTCAGGAACCTGTGAATAAGTACCCCATGATCCATCTGTTCCTCTGACCTTCCTAGTGTCCCTGCCATTAATCAAATACTCCCTTTGTCTTGTTACTTCTTCCAAAGTATCAGTGTTAAACACCACCTGCCACTGCTCTGCCCATCTGGCCAACCCATCCTTTTCTTCCTGCAACTTACGACCTTCTTCACTATTAACCAATTTGCCAATCTTGGTGTAACCTACAAACTTGCTTATTACTCTCCCCGCCAGCCCCCCCCCCCCCCACCTCCCCCCACTACATCATCAATATCATTTATGTACATAACAAACAATAAGGATCCCAGTACTGAACTTTGTGGAACACCGCTGGACACCGGCCTCCAGTCACTCAAACAGCCTTCTACCACCACTCTGTGTGTCCTATCACTCAGCCAATTTCGGATCCATCTCGCCAAGTTTCCCTGAATTCTATGTGCTTTAACCTTCTCAATCAGTCTCCCATGTGGGACCCCGTCAAAGGCTTTGCTAAAATCCATATAAACTACGTCAAACTGCACTTCCCTCATCACACATTCCCTCGGCGATGGCCTGGTGATATTATCGCGAGACTATTAATCCAAAAACTCAGCTAATGTTCTGGGGACCCGGGTTCGAATCCCGCCACGGCAGATGGTGGAATTTGAATTCAATAAAAAAAATCTGGAATTAAGAATCTACTGATGACCAGGAAACCATTGTCGGAAAATCCCATCTGGTTCACTAATGCCCCTTTAGGGAAGGAAATCTGCTGTCCTTACCCGGTCTGGCCTACATGTGACTCCAGACCCTCAGCAATGTGGTTCACTCTTAACTGCCCTCAGGCAACTAGGGATGGGCAATAAATGCTGGCCCAGCCAGCGATGCCCATGTCCCAAAAAAACACACGATCACTTTTCCGAAACATTCTATCAAATTTGTGAGGCATGACCTGACAAATCCATGCTGACTATTCCTAATTAACCCATGCCTTTCCAAATGGAGATTAATTCTCTCCTTCAGAATTTTCTCCAATAGCTTTCCTACCACTGACGAGAGACTCACCGGTCTGTAATTTCCTTGTTCATCTTTACCACCCCTCTTGAAAAGTGGAACCACATTAGCCGTCCTCCAGTCCTCTGGCACTTCCCCTGATTTGATTTGATTTATTATTGTCACATGTATTAACATACAGTGAAAAGTATTGTTTCTCGCACGCTGTACAGACAAAGCATACCGTTCATAGAGAAGGAAACGAGACAGTACAGAATGTAGTGTTACAGTCACAGCTAGGATGTAGAGAAAGATCAACTTAATGCGAGGTAGGTCCATTCAAAAGTCTGATGGCAGCAGGGAAGAAGCTGTTCTTGAGTCGGTCCTCAGATTTTTGTATTTATTTCCCGACGGGAGAAGGTGGAAGAGAGAATGTCCGGGGTGCGTGGGATCCTTGATTATGCTGGCTGCTTTGCTGAGGCAGCGGGAAGTGTAGACAGGGTCAATGGATGGTTTCAATGGATGGCGCGGCCAGAGAGGGATTAAAAATTTGCGTCAGAGCGCCTGCAATTTCCTGCCTCACCTCCCACAGCGGCCTGGGATGCAACTCATCTGGGCCTGGGGATTTGTCCATTTTTTTAAAGCCGATCAGAGCCTCCAATACCTCCTTATTTCCACTGTGCAAGTTCCTCACAATCCTGCTTCCTGAATTCCGCACTTGCGTTCTCCTTTTCCTGAGTGAAGACTGATGCAAAGTATTCATTTAACACACTTCCAATGTCCTGCAACCTCACACACAGATTGCCCCCTTGGTCTCTCATGGGCCCTACTCTTTCCCTGGTCAACCTCAGTATTTATAGAATATCTTAAGATTCTCCAGAAGCAAGTCCTTTCTTATGCCCCCTTTGTGCTCTTCCAATTGCTTTCTTAAGTTTCCTCTTGCACTTCCTATATTCCTCTGGGGCTGCAGCTGAATTGCTCCCTCGGGAATTCATAGAATTCCTACAGTGCAGAAGGAGACCAATCGGCCCATCGGGTCTATACCGACCACAGTCCCAGCCAGGCCATATTCCCATGCCCTTTACATTTACCCTGCTAATCCCTCTGACACTAGGGTCAATTTAGCATGGCCAACCAACCTAACCCACACATTTTTGGACTGGGGAGGAAACCGGAGCACCCGGAGGAAACCCACGCAGACACGAAGAAAATGTGCAAACTCTGCACAGTGACCCGAGCCGGGAATCGAACCCAGGTCCCTGGCGCTGTGAGGCAGCAGTGCTAACCACTGTGCTGCCCTTGCTAATAGCATTTCTCTTCTTCCTTATCCAGTCTTGTATTGTCCTGGATATCCCAGGGTTCCCTGAACTTATTGCTCCTACATTTCCCTCTGGAGGGAACATCCTGGATCTGTACTCTCCCCAGTTCCTTTGTGAATGCCCCCCACTGCCCCGCTGTGGACTTTCCCTCACGGAGCAGTTCCCAGTCAACTTTGGCCAGATCCTGCCTTATTTTAATAAAGTCTGGTCGGTGAAGGCAGAATGGCAGTGTGATTGAAATGAGGGATGAGGCAGGAACCGGGGGAATGCAGAGATCTAATGGGGTGCAGGGCCTGAAGAGGGAAGAAGTGAGGCATGGAGGGATTTAAGAACAAGGTAATTTTTGATGTTGGTGTCGTTTCTGCCTCATCTGTTAACTCTGGAAATCCCACAGTCTCGCTACTCTTTGGGATGGAGTTTCTCCCGCCCTCTGTCTAAATCTCTCCCAATTCATCCTTTATCCAAGAGCCCTTGTTCTAGATCTCCAATTGGCTACACTCCCCGCCCCACCATTTCATAATATGCCGTCCAATCTGGGTTATTACAGAAGATCATAGAATCCCCACAGTGCAGGAGGAGGATCATTGCGTCTGCACCAACTCTCCGACAGAGCTTATTACCCAGGACCACCCTCTCACCCTATCCCAGTAACCTCACGCATTTACTATGCAAATCCCATTCACCTGGCCATCGTTGGACACGAAGGGGCAATATACCATGGCCAATCCATCTAACTTGTGCATTTTGGGACATAAGGGGCAATTTAGCATGGCCAATCCACCTAATCTGTACATCTTTGGACACTAAGGAGCAATTTAGCATGGCCAATCCACCTAACCTACACATCTTTGGACACTAAGGGGCAATTTAGCATGGCCAATCCACCTAACCTGCACATCTTTGGACACTAAGGAGCAATTTAGCATGGCCAATCCACCTAACCTACACATCTTTGGACACTAAGGGGCAATTTAGCATGGCCAATCCACCTAACGTACACATCTTTGGACACTAAGGAGCAATTTAGCATGGCCAATCCACCTAACCTACACATCTTTGGACACTAAGGGGCAATTTAGCATGGCCAATCCACCTAACCTACACATCTTTGGACACTAAGGGGCAATTTAGCATGGCCAGTCCACCTAACCTACACATCTTTGGACACTAAGGGGCAATTTAGCATGGCCAATCCACCTAACGTACACATCTTTGGACACTAAGGAGCAATTTAGCATGGCCAATCCACCTAACCTACACATCTTTGGACACTAAGGGGCAATTTAGCATGGCCAATCCACCTAACCTACACATCTTTGGACACTAAGGGGCAATTTAGCATGGCCAATCCACCTAACCTACACATCTTTGGACACTAAGGGGCAATTTAGCATGGCCAATCCACCTAACCTACACATCTTTGGACACTAAGGGGCAATTTAGCATAGCCAATCCCCCTAACCTGCACATCTTTGGACTGTGGGAGGAAACCGGAGCACCCGGAGGAAACCCACGCAGACACGGGGAGAACATGCATACTCCACACAGACAGTGACCCGAGCCGGGAATCGAACCCGAGACCTTGGCGCTGCGAACCACGGGACACAATACTCCAGATGTGGTCTCACCAACACCCTACACAATTGCAACAACACTTCCCTCCTCTATCAGAGATCGAAGGATCCCAGCCATTGATAAGCATAGAACCTCAACACATTGATTCCCTGACAGAAGATACTGGGGAATGATCTCCTGTTCAATTAGCAGCATCCCTCTTTTGAAATGATGGCAGCACTAATCAAACTCATAGGATTAGTCCAACAGGTTTATTTAGCAGCACTAGCTTTCAGAGTCTCAAGCTCCTTCTTCAGGTGAGTGAGGAGAAACAGGGCATATACAGACACAAACTCAATTTACAGGATAATGATTGGAATGCGAGTCTTTACAGGTAATCAAGTCTTAAAGGTACAGACAATGTGAGTGGAGAGAGGGTTAAGCACAGGTTAAAGAAATGTGTATTGTCTTCAGCCAGGACAGTTAGTAGGATTTTGCAAGCCCAGGCAAGTCGTGGGGGTTACAGATAGTGTGACATGAACCCAAGATCCCGGTTGAGGCCGTCCTCATGTGTGCGGAACTTGGCTATCAGTTTCTGCTCAGTGATTCTGCGTTGTCGTGTGTCGTGAAGGCCGCCTTGGAGAACGCTTACCCGAAGATCAGAGGCTGAATGCCTGTGACAGCTGAAGTGTTCCCCGACTGGAAGGGAACACTCTTGCCTGGTGATTGTCGAGCGGTGTTCATTCATCCATTGTCGTAGCGTCTGCATGGTTTCCCCAATGTACCATGCCTCGGGACATCCTTTCCTGCAGCGTATCGGGTAGACAACGTTGGCCGAGTCGCAAGAGTATGTACCGTGTACCTGGTAGATGGTGTTCTCACGTGAGATGATGGCATCCGTGTCGATGATCCGGCACATCTTGCAGAGGTTGCTGTGGCAGGGTTGTATGGTGTCGTGGTCACTGTTCTCCTGAAGGCTGGGTAGTTTGCTGTGGACAATGGTCTGTTTGAGGTTGTGCGATTGTTTGAAGGCAAGAAGTGGGGGTGTGGGGATGGCCTTGGCGAGATGTTCATCTTCATCAATGACACGTTGAAGGCTCCGGAGAAGATGTCGTAGCTTCTCCGCTCCGGGGATGTATTGGATGACGAAGGGTACTCTGTTCGCTGTGCCCTGTGTTTGACTTCTGAGGAGGTCGGTGCGGTTTTTCGCTGTGGCACTTCGGAACTGTTGATCGATGAGTCGAGCGCCATATCCTGTTCTTATGAGGGCGATTTGCCTGGGCTTGCAAAATCTCACTAACTGTCCTGGCTGAAGACAATACACATCTCTTTAACTTGTGTTTGGCTCCCTCTCCACTCACATTGTCTGTACCTTTAAGACTTGATTACCTGTAAAGACTCGCATTCCAATCATTATCTTATAAATTGAGTTTGTGTTTGTATAATACCTGTTTGTGAACACAACTCCCACTCACCTGATGAAGGAGCAGCGCTCCGAAAGCTTGTGCTACCAAATAAACCTGTTGGACTTTAACCTGGTGTTGTGAGACTTCTTGATGTAGACAGGGGCATGTTATCCTTTACTCTTCCTGAACCTGATGACAATCTCTTTCGTTTTGTTGACATTGAGGGAGAGATTATTGTTGCCGCACCAGTTCACCAGATTCTCCATCTAGTTCACCAGGTTCTCTATCTCTTTCTCTATCACAGTCCGAAAGACGTGCTGGTTAGGGCGCATTCTCCCTCAGTATTCCCTCAGTGGCGGGGTTGGGATGGGCCTGGGTAAGATATTCTGTCAAAGATTCGGTGCAGGCTTGATGGGCTGAATGGCCTCCTTCTGAGCTGTAGGGATTCAATGATACGTTGTGGCTTGCTATAGTCTGGTGACCTTCTATCACCTTTTGGGAATAAAGATTCTGAGGAGTAGCCATTGTACCCATCACATGGAGCAAACAATGTGATAATTATCCCATAGTCTATTTTAGGGATTTTTTTGAAGGACAAATATTGGCCCCAGCACCCCAAGGAGAATTCATAGAATCCCTACAGTGCAAGAGGAGGCCATTCGGCCCATCGCGTCTGCACCAACCACAATCCCACCCAGGCCCTATCCCCATAACCCCTACTTATTTACCTTACTAATCCCCCTGACACTAACTGGCAACTTAGTTTGGCCAATCCACCTAACCTGCACATCTTTGGACTGTGGGAGAAAACCGGAGCACCCGGAGGAAACCCACGTAGACACGGGGAGAACGTGCAGACTCCACACAGACAGTGACTCAAGGCCGGAATGGAACCCGGGTTCCTGGTGCCATGAGGCAGCAGTGCTAACCACTGTGCCACCGTGCTGTCCAGGATAAACAGTCGCACCTCAAGTATTGATATATCACCTTGCAAAGCGGTAAAATGTTCCAAGGTATCTCACTGGAGCGCCAGCAAACAAAATGTAACATGGAGCCAGGCACGGTGGGACTCAGACAGCTGGTCAAAGAGGTAGATTTTGAGGAGGACTGAGAGGGAGGGAGAGGTAGGAATGGAGAGGTTTGCGTTTGGGTGAAGTCATGGCTTCCTGGCACGGAGCGGTGAAAATGTGCTGTGGGCTAGTCTCGGAGGAGCACGGAGATCTCGGAGGTCGGTAGGCCGGCCGAGGTTACAGAGATAGGGAGGGGTGAGACCATTGAAGAATTTGGTAACAAGGGAATATATATTTTTTAAATCTCAATTTATTGGTTGCTGCACAACTAGGTCAATGAGCTCAAGAGTGAAGGGCAATGGGCAGCCAAGTGCAAATTTATGGGGGATAGGATACTGGTCAGGAGTGAATTGAAACAGCTTAGTCAAGCGAGTAAAGGCATAGGTGAGGCCTTCAGCAGTTGGTGAGCTGAGACGGGGTGGAGAGAGAATGATGTTCCGATCGTGGAATTTTCCTGGTTGTCGTGGAGACATTGGTAAGGCCACATTTGGAGTACTGCGTACAATTCTGATCACCCTGCTACGGGAAGGATGTTATTAAACTGGAAAGGGGGCAAAAAAGATTGACAAGGATGTTACCGGGACTGGAAGGTTTGAATTATAAGGAGAGGCTGGATAGGCTGGGACTTTTTTCCCTGCAGCGTGGGAGGATGAGGGGTGATCTTATAGAGGTTTATAAAATCATAAGGGGCAGAGATAAGGTGAATAGTCAAGGTCTTTTCCCCAGGGGGTAGAGGAGTCTAAAACTAGAGGGCATAGGTTAAAGATGAGAGGGGAAAGGTTTAAAAGGGGCCTGAGGGGCAACTTTTTCACACAGATGGTGGTGCGTGTATGGAATGAGCTGCCAGAGGAGGTGGTAGAGATGGGTACAATTACAACATTTAAAAGACATTTGGACAGGTACATGGATAGGGAGAGGTTTAGAGGGATATGGGCCAAACACAGGCAAATGGGACTAGTTCAGTTTAGGAAACCTGGTCGGCATGGACGAGTTGGGCCGAAGGGCCTGTTTCCGTGCTGTGTATATCTCTCTGACTCTATAACTGCCATTGCTGGAGGCAGATTGAGAGTAATTGTTAATACATTCCTAGGACGTGGGCTCACTGACAAGGCCGGCATTTATTGTCCATCCGCTGAGATCCTGAGAAGGTGATGGTTGGCCACCTCCTTCAACCACCACAGCCGAGGTTCGGACCAAGTAAAACCAATGTCCGATAAAAATCGTTACTGGGATCTGCGAAAGGCAGTTCCATGAGCAAACGTGGCAGGAATATGTCAGGTGTGGAATCTGAGCTTGTCAGGGCGAGGTTTTTATTTTGGGGTTGTGTGGAGCACGACTTTAAAAAGTGCTGTGGAATCTGACAATGTAAGGTTGTGCTACGAGATGGAAACTGTTGAAACCTTTCCTAGCTGTGGGCTAGAATGTGTGAAATACTTTAACATTTTAGATGTGCTTATGTTGTGGCTTGTTCATCAGGTGAGGTGAATCCGCAACGAGTATCCTTGATAAATGTTGCAATTCTTTATTCATTCGTGGGACATGGGCATCACTGGCTGGCCAGCATTTATTGCCCATCCCTAGTTGCCCCCATCCTTGACCTTGTAGCAATTGATACAACTAAGTGGCTTGCGAGGCCATTTCAGAGGGCAGTTGAGAGTCAACCACATTGCTGTGGCTCCGGAGTCACATGTAGGCCAGACCGGGTAAGGACGGCAGATTTCCTTCCCTAAAGCTCATGCGACATAGGAGCAGAATTAGGCCATTCGGCCCATCAAGTCTGTTCCGCCATTCAATCATGGCTGATATTTTTTTCATCCCCCATTCTCCTGCCTTTTCCCCATAACCCGTGATCCCCTAATTAATCAAGAACCTATCTATCTCTGTCTTAAAGACACTCAATGACCCGGCCTCCACAGCCTTCTGCGGCAAAGAGTTCCACAGATTCACCAGTCTCTGGCAGGACATTAGTGAACCAGATGGGTTTTTCCGACAATGGTTTCATGGTCATCAGTAGATTCTTAATTCCAGATATTTTTTATTGAATTTCACCACCTGCCGTGGCGGGATTCGAACCCGGGTCCCCAGAACATGAGCTGAGTTTCTGGATTAATAGATAATACCACTAGGCCATCACCTCCCCCATTTATATGTCATTTATTTGCAGGCAAAGGACCAATGTTTATCACTCGACCCCAATTGCCCTGAGAAGATGATAAACCCTGGCCCAAGCATCTCATCCTTCTCCCAATCTCAAATTGCAGCATCCGTTATACCAGTTACGATTTCCTCTCTCACACACCCTTATGGGCTCAATGAGAGAGGTAAGTCATATATGGTGTGAGTATGGGTCATCATTTGGGGTGGCACGGTGGCACAGTGGTTAGCACTGTTGCCTCACAGCGCCAGGGACCTAGGTTCAATTCCCGGCTTGGGTCACTGTCTGTGTGGAGTCTGCACGTTCTCCCCATGTCTGCGTGGGTTTCCTCCGGGTGCTCCGGTTTCCTCCCACAGCCCAAAGATGTGCGGGTTAGGTTGATTGGCCAAGCTTAGTGTCAGGGGGATTCACAGGGTAAATATGTGTGGTTACGGGGATAGGGCCTGGGTGGGATTGTGGTCAGTGCAGACTCGATGGGCCAAATGGCCTCCTTCTGCACGGTGGGAATTTCGTGATTCTTTGATCTTTGGGACTGTGGGAGGAAACCGGAGCACCCGGAGGAAACCCATGCAGACACGGGAAGAGTGTGCCGACTCCACACAGACAGTGAACAAGCCTGGAGTCGAACCCGGGTCCTTGGCGCTGTGAGGCAGCAGTGCCACCATGCTGCCAAGGGCAATTGAGGATGGGCAATAAATGTTGGCCTTGCAAGAGATGCCTGCCTCTCAAGAATGAGTATATAAGTTTCACAACTCAATGGGCCGAATGGCCTGCTTCTGCACCGTGGGGATTCTATAATCAGTCTAAACCTGGAGTGTTACGTTATTGGAAGTCTGTACACTATTTCTGCCTTCGGTAAGTGGTTGCCCTCCATCTTGACTGCACCCGTCAACCATTCCAATCCAATCAGCACAATGTGGCGAGGGTTAGGGGATGCAGGGAGTTCTGGGTTGTGAGTGGTTGGAGGTTAAGTTTGGGTAAACTCAGTGTTTCTTACAATTTCACAGGCAGGTACAAAAAAACACATTGTAAAAGCTTGAGCAAGGGCGGTTCTTAAAAATCTGGTGCAAACATTTAAAGTTGCAATAATTACATGTTGTCAGCACACACTGATGGTATTAAAGAATGGACAAGATATTATTTTTGGCAGAACTTAAGCAGATGATTTACCCTCAGGGCTTCTCTCTCTTGCCAATTTTCCTTTCAGAAACAATATGAACAAAAACTGCTGCAAATTCTCTTTCCCCAAGGCCGAGGGGGGGGGGGCGGCGGGGGAGGGGGGGCGGTGGAAGTTGTGCAAAGCAGCCACAAACCCACCCCCTCCCCAATCCTTCCCTCTCCAATTCGATCTTCATGTTTGCTGATGACACCACCGTAGTGGGTCGGATCTCAAACAATGACAAGATAGAGTACAGGAATGAGATAGAGAATCTGGTGAACTGGTTCAGCAATAATAATCTCTCCCTCAATGTCAACAAAACAAAGGAGATTGTCATCGACTTCAGGAAGCGTGGTGGAGAACATGCCCCTGTCTACATCAACGGGGCCGAAGTAGGAAGGGCCGAGAGCTTCAAGTTTTTAGGTGTTCCAGATCACCAACAACCTGTCCTGGTCCCCCCCATGCCGACACTATAGTTAAGAAAGCCCACCAATGCCTCTACTTTCTCAGAAGACTAAGGAAATTTGGCATGTTAGCTACGACTCTCACCAACCTTTACAGATGCACCATAGAAAGCATTCTTTCTGGTTGTATCACAGCTTGGTATGGCTCCTGCTCTGACCCAAGGCCGCAAGGAACTACAAAAGGTCGTGAATGTAGCCCAATCCATCACGCAAACCAGCCTCCCATCCATTGACTCTGTCTACAGTTCCCGCTGCCTTGGCAAAGCAGCCAGCATAATCAAGGACCCCATGCACCCCAGGCATTCTCTCTTCCACCTTCTTCCTTCAGGAGAAAGATATAAAAGCCTGAGGTCACGTATCAATCGACTCAAGAACAGCTTCTTCCCTGCTGCTGTCAGACTTTTGAATGGGCTTACCTTGCATTAAGTTGATCTTTCTCTGCACCCTAGCTATGACAGTGTAGGGCGGCACGGTGGCACACTGGTTAGCACTGCTGCCTCACAGCTCCAGGGACCTGGGTTCACTAAAGACATGCTGGTTAGGTGCATTGGCTATGATGAATTCTCCCTCAGTGTACCTGAACAGACGCGGAATGTGACGACTGGGGGATTTTCACAGTAACTTCATTGCAGTGTTAATGTAAGCCGACTTGTGATACTAATAAATAAACTTCAAAGTTTGAATGGGCGAGCACAGTGGGAGGCCACTCAGCCGATCGCCCCTGTGCTGCCCCTTTCAAAGCGATATCCAGTTATTCTCAGTTCCCACTATTTAACCAAACTGTCTCCTTCTCTTGGGTCAAGGAAGGAGGTTTTTAAGAAGTTAGTGGTGAGAGTGATGGAGAGATTTGAGGAATGTATTTTAGAGTTTAGGTTGTGGGCTACTGGAGGAATAGCTGCCAGTAACAGAGTGAACAAAATGAGGACTGCGCGAGGGATCAGTATTTTGTGAGCTGATTTTTGCCAAATGGGTTTCCTTCTCTATGTATAGTAAGAAGTCTCACAACACCAGGTTAAAGTCCAACAGGTTTATTTGGAATCACGAGCTTTCAGAGCGCTGCTCCTTCATCAGGTGAGTCACCTGATGAAGGGGCAACGCTCCGAAAGCTTGTGATACCAAATAAACCTGTTGGACTTTAACCTGGTGTTGTGAGACTTCTTACTGTGCCCACACCAGTCCAATGCCGGCATCTCCACATCATGGCTCTCTATGTATGAGGAGGACTTTATTGTCAGTCACTGCCGAAAATGGTAAAAGACTGAGTTGACACAGCTAATCCCACGTTGGATCTTCTCATCACTTTTTGAGAGAGCTGGCTGCTAAGGTTCTAAACGTGTTCCAGAATCTCTCCTTTAAATTATATGGGATGTGGAATTTCTGGCTGGTCAGATGTGGGTTGATGTGAGTTTTGTATTGGCAGCGTTCAAGGACAGACCAAGTTTCTTGTGGGAAAATTTGATTAACGTCTTAATGTCAACGCAGCAAAGAAAGGAAAAAGAAGTCAATCTTGCCTCCAGATTGCACTAGCTCGTGGGACGCCCTGCTCCCTGTCTCCAAAGGTCTATCTGTTGAGAATCACCCTGTTCCATCACATGAATACCCATGGCGGAAAGATATGAGTAAGCGTCATCCTGAAATCGAAGGACAGTTTTTCAAGTTTATTTATTAGTGTCGCAAGTTGGCTTACATTAACACTGCAATGGAGTTACCGTGAAAATCCCCTAGTCGCCACACTCCAGCGCCTGTTCGGGTACACTGAGGGAGAATTTAGCATGGCCAATGCACCCTAACCAGCACGTCTTTTGAACAGCTAGTGATGACCATGTGTTGCCCTCATGTTGTGCAGCTTCCATTGAAGGTGAGTCCAGTTGATACAAAGTCCAATCACCACGGATCCACCACCGGCACAATGGTGATACAACCAATCACACCAGCAGGTAAAATTGACACACCTCAAGTTGTAGGACATTGGAAAACATTGGCACCTTTGTTAATCTTGGGGAGGCTGTGGCGTAGTTGTATTGTCATTGGACTTGGAGCTTAGAAGAGTGAGGGGTGACTTTATTCAAACATGTAAGATCCAGAAGGGGCTCGACAGGGTGGATGGTGAGATGTTTTCACGAGTGAGAGAGTCTCGAACAAGAGGACATAGCTACAAGATAAAGGGTTGATCACTTAAAACTGAAGTGCACAGAAATATCTTCTCACAGAGGGTGGTGAATCTCCGGAATTCCCTGCCTCAGAGGGTGGTGGAGGCTGGATCCTTAGAAGCATATAAAGTGGAGGTGGATAAATATTTGATAGATGGAGGAATAGATGGGGAATGGCACAGAAAAGGAGTTGAGGCCGGCATAGGTCAGCCATGATGGTATTGAATGGCGGAGCAGGCTTGAAGGGCCTAGTGGCCAACTCCTGATTCTCATAGAATTATAGAATCCCTACCGGACAGAAGGAGGCCATTCAGCCCATCAAGTCTGTACTGACCACAATCCCACCCAGGCCCTATTCCTGTAACCCCACATATTTACCCAGCTAATCCTCCTGACACTAGGGTAAATTTGACATGGCCAATCAACCTAACCCGCACATCTTTGGACTATGGAGGAAACCGGAGCACCCGGAGGAAACCCAACCAGACACGGGTAGAACGTGCAGACTCAACATAGACAGTGACCCAAGCTCTGGAATTGAAACTGGAACCCTGGCACTGTGAGGCAGCGCTGCCAACCACTGTGCCACCGTGCCGCCAGTGATTTCTATTTCTTGTGTGTGACTTGTGTGTTCTTGTGTAACTAGTAATCTCGAGACCCGGGGTAACATTCTGGGGACCCCGCTCTGAATCTCACCACGGCAAATCGTAGAATTTGAATTCAATAAAATAAATCTGGAATTAAAATGATGACCATTGTTGATTGTCGGAAAAACCCATCTGGTTCACTAGTGTCCTTTAGGGAAGGAAATCTTCCGTCCTTACCCTGGTCTGGCCTACATGTGACTCCAGAGCCACAGCAATGTGGTTGACTCTCAACTGCCTTCTAAGGGCAACTAGGGATGGGTAATAAATGCTGGCCAGCCATGTCCCATGAATGAATAATAAAAAGCTTGTGTTCCAATGGGTCAAAGACATTGGTGAACCAGTTGGGTTTTTACAATAATTCCATAATCATGTTTATTGATACCCCAGTTTTTTGTTTCACTGAAAATTCAAATGGAGATAACGTGTTGGCTTCCTGGCTGCTTCACATTATTGTGTGAGAGAATACTGAACCATAGCGTGGAATTTTACCGGCACGTCTGCCCAAGTTTCCTACAATCCCATCGGAGGCCAACAGAGAATTGCGTCCTCCAAGCCTCCGGGGCCGGGCGTGCCGGTAAAATTCCGGCCATGGCGTCTGATGACTACAAAAGGTCGTGAATGAAGCCCAATCCATCACACAAACCAGCCTCCCATCCATTGACTCTGTCTACCCTTCCCGCAGCCTCGGCAAAGCAGCCAGCATAATTAAGGACCCCACGCACCCCCTGGACATTCTCTCTTCCACCTTCTTCCGTCGAGAAAAAGATACAAAAGTCTGAGGTCACGTACCGACCGACTCAAGAACAGCTTCTTCCCTGCTGCTGTCAGACTTTTGAATGGACTTACCTTGCATTAAGGTAATCTTTCTCTACACCGTAGTTATGACTGTAACCCTACATTCTGCATGCTCTCGTTTCATTCTCTATGAATGGTATGCTTTGTCTGTATAGCGCGCAAGAAACAATACTTTTCACTGTATGTTAATACATGTGACAATAATAAATCAAATCAAATCAAAAAGCTGCCCCCATTCTCATCCTGTTTCCCCCCCAGGACAGGGCAGGCAATGGCCCAGTGGTATTATCGTTAGATTATTAATCCAGAAACTCAGCTTAATATTCTGGGGGACCCGGGTTCGAATCCCGCCACGGCAGATGGTGGGATTTGAATTCAATTTAAAAATATCTGGAATTAAGAATCTACTGATGACCGTGAATCAATTGTCGGAAAAACCCACCTGGTTCCCTTTAGGGAAGGAAATCCTGCGTCCTTACCCGGTCTGGCCTACATGTAACTCTGGAGCCACAGCACAGAGCCCTCTGCAAGCTATTCAGTTGAAAGTGACGCACTTAGCCCATGAGAGAATGAAAAGACATGACCCCTGACTGTTAGTCATCATGCCACTGACAATATTACTGTGAAGGATACAGTCGGCAAGTTTTAACAAGTTCACCTAGCTATAAATATGTCGTTTTATTGTTATACATTACCACTGATATATAAATTATAGCACTTACAATTTAATAATTGAGCAGATGTGGATGAATAATTGTCGCTAAGTCATAGGTTAATTTGTAGACTGCTCGTTTGAATCATCCTTATGATTGATGTGATTCACCAAGAGGTGAAGCTGAGGTCACGGGCTGTGAGAAGTGGAGGTTGAGTAAGAAACCTTTAACTTGGGTTAAAATTGATAACAGCAGATAATTACTTCCCAGAGAGATGAATTCTAAAATCAGGATTTCTTAGAATGCACAGCTCGAACCATTGAGCGATGCCAGGATTTACGCTGTCAGACAAAGAAATTAGGGGAAGGAGTAGGCCATTCGGCCCTCAAGCCTGCTCATTCTGATCATGGCTGATCCTCTATCTCCAACATCATGCTCTCACGCTCTCCCCATTTCCCTTGACACCTGTAGCGTCTAGAAATCCATTTCCTTCTTAAATATAGTCAGTGATTTAGTCCCACAGCCATCTGTGGTGGACAATTCCACAGGTTCACCAAACTCCGAGTGACGAAGTTTCCCCTCATCTCAATCCGAAATAGCCTACCCCTTAGATCCAAGATGGCGCCTGATCGAGGCGAAGGAGATTGTCATCAACTTCAGGAAGCATAAAGGAGAACATACCCCTGTCTACATCAACAGGGACAAAGTAGAATGGGTCGAGAGCTTCAAGTTTTTAGGTGTCCAGATCATCAACAACCTGACCTGGTCCTCCCATGTCAACACTATAGTTAAAAAAGCCCATCAATGCCTCTACTTTCTCAGAAGGAAATTTGGCATGTCAGACACGACTCTCACCAACTTTTACAAATGCACCATAGAAAGCATTCATTCTGGTTGTATCACAGCTTGGTATGGTTCCTGCTCTGCCCAAGACTGCAAGGAACTACAAAAGGTCGTGAATGTAGCCCAATCCATCACGCAAACCAGCCTCCCATCCATTGACTCTGTCTACACTTCCCGCTGCCTCGGCAAAGCAGCCAGCATAATCAAGGACCCCCACCCATCTCGGACATTCTCTCTTCCACTTTTTCCTTTGGGAAAAAGGTACAAAAGTCTGAGGTCATGTACCAACCGACTCAAGAACAGCTTCTTCCTTGCTGCTGTCAGACTTTTGAATGGATTTACCTTGCGTTAAGTTGATCTTTCTCTGCACCCTAGCTATGACTGTAACACTACATTCTGCACTCCCTCCTTTTCTATGTGTGGTGTGTTTTGTCTGTATAGCGTGCAAGAAACAATACATTCATACTAATACATGTGACAATAATAAAACAAATTGTATCAAATCAAAACCTTATCCTGAGACTGTGACTTCTTGTTCTAGACTCCCCCCAGTTGCATTTATAATACTGTCATTAACTTACTAAGATATCACATAGAGCTTCAGACAATTGTTCATAGAATCAATCATAGAATCCCTACAGTGCAGAAAGAGGCCATTCAGCCCATCAAATCTGCACCAACTCTCCGACAGAACATCTTAGCCAGGCCCACCCCTCTCCCAGTAATCCCACACATTTACCCTGCTAAACTCCTTAAACTACACATTTTGGGCAATTTACCATGGCCATTCCACCTAACCTATGCATCTTTGGACATGAAGGGGCAATTTAGCATGGCCAATCCATTTAACCGGAACATCTTTGGACACTAAGGGGCAATTTAGCATGGCCAATCCATTTAACCGGAACATCTTTGGACACTAAGGGGCAATTTAGCATGGCCAATCCACCTAACCTGCACATCTTTGGACACTAAGGGGCAATTTAGCATGGCCAATCCAATTAACCTGCACATTTTTAGACACTAAGGGACAATTTAGCATGGCCAATCCACCTAACCTACACATCTTTGGACACTGAGGGTCAATTTAGCATGGCCAATCCAATTAACCTGCACATTTTTAGACACTAAGGGACAATTTAGCATGGCCAATCCACCTAGCCTGCACATCTTGGGACACTAAGGGACAATTTAGCATGGCCAATCCACTTCACCTGACCTGTACATCTTTGCATTATGGGAGGAACCAAGAGCACCTGAAGGAAACCCATGCAGACACGGGGAGAAAGTGCACACTCCGCACAGACAGTCACCCAAGGGTGGAATTGAACCTGGTTCCCTTGGGCTTGCTTGCTAACCACTGTGCCACCGCACCAGCCCATCTCCCCCCGCCACTTCCCCCCCACTCCCCCCCACCCCCCACCCCCGCCCATGTTGTCCAACAAATTTTGACATTGAGTTACACGAGAAGATATTTAAAAAGATGACTGCCAAAGTTTGGTTAAAGAGGAAGATTGAATCTTGTTTAAGAGAGAGGGTTAGAGAGGTTGGGGTTAGGGTTAAGGTTGGGGTTAGGGTTACGGTTAGGGTTAGGGATGAGGTTCGGGTTAGGGTTAAGGTTAGGGTTAGGGATGAAGTTAGGGTTAGGGTTAAGGTTAGGGTTAGGGATGAAGTTCGGGTTAGGGTTAAGGTTAGGGTTAGGGATGAAGTTAGGGTTAGGGTTAAGGTTAGGGTTAGGGATGAAGTTCGGGTTAGGGTTAAGGTTAGGGTTAGGGATGAAGTTAGGGTTAGGGTTAAGGTTAGGGTTAGGGATGAGGTTCGGGTTAGGGTTAGGGTTAGGGATGAAGTTAGGGTTAGGGTTAAGGTTAGGGTTTGGGATGAAGTTAGCGTTAGGGTTAAGTTTAGGGTTAGAGATGAAGTTAGGGTTAGGGTTAAGGTTAGGGTTAGGGATGAAGTTAGGGTTAGGGTTAAGGTTAGGGTTAGGTGGAGAGGTTCCGAGGAAATTTCAGAGCGTTCGCAGCTGTAGGTGTGGTGGCCAATGGTGGAGTGATGGAAATCAGGGATAGGAAAAAGAGCAGAATTGGAGAAGCAGCCAGATCTCAGAGGGTTATAAGATTGGAGGAGAACAACAAAGAACAAAGAACAGTACAGCACAGGAAACAGACCCTTCGGCCCTCCAAGCCTGTGCCGCTCCTTGGTCCAACTAGACCAATCGTTTGTATCCCTCCATTCCCAGGCTGCTCATGTGACTATCCAGGTAAGTCTTAAACAATGTCAGCGTGCCTGCCTCCACCACCCTACTTGGCAGCGCATTCCAGGCCCCTACCACCCTCTGTGTAAAAAACATCCCTCTAATATCTGAGTTATACTTCGCCCCTCTCACCTTGAGCCCGTGACCCCTCGTGATCGTCACCTCCGACCTGGGAAAAAGCTTCCCACTGTTCACCCTATCTATACCCTTCATAATCTTGTATACCTCTATTAGATCTCCCCTCATTCTCCGTCTTTCCAAGGAGAACAACCCCAGTCTACCCAATCTCTCCTCATAGCTAAGACCCTCCATACCAGGCAACATCCTGGTAAACCTTCTCTGCACTCTCTCCAATGCCTCCACGTCCTTCTGGTAGTGCGGCGACCAGAACTGGACGCAGTACTCCAAATGTGGCCTAACCAGCGTTCTATACAGCTGCATCATCAGACTCCAGCTTTTATACTCTATACCCCGTCCTATAAAGGCAAGCATACCATATGCCTTCTTCACCACCTTCTCCACCTGCGTTGCCACCTTCAAGAATTTGTGGACTTGCACACCTAGGTCCCTCTGTGTTTCTATACTCCTGATGACTCTGCCATTTATTGTATAACTCCTCCCTACATTATTTCTTCCAAAATGCATCACTTCGCATTTATCCGGATTAAATTCCATCTGCCACCTCTCCGCCCAATTTTCCAGCCTATCTATATCCTGCTGTATTGCCCGACAATGCTCTTCGCTATCCGCAATTCCAGGAGGTTACAGAGAAATGGACCGTGAGGCTATGGAGGGATTAGACACCTGAACATTTAAGGATTGAGGCAATGTTGGACTGGGAATGAAAGAGAACAATGAACGTTGCCTCACAGGGGAAGTAGCCTCACAGCTCCAGGGACCCGGGTTCAATTCCCGGCTTGGGTCACTGTCTGTGTGGAGTTTGCACATTCTCCCCGTGTCTGCGTGGGTTTCCTCCGGGTGCTCCGGTTTCCTCCCACAGTCTGAAAGACGTGCTGGTTAGGTTGATTGGCCGTGCTAAATTGCCCCTTTGTGCCAGTGGGATTAGCAGGATAAATAAGTGGGGTTACAGGGATAGGGCCTGGGTGGGATTGTTGTCGGTGCAGATTCAATGGGCTGAATGACCTTCTTCTGCACCAAAGGTGTTCTATGATTGTGGTTGGTGCAGACTCAATGGGCCAAATGGCCTCCTTCTGCACTGTAGGGATTCTATGATTTTGAATGGACCTACCTTGTATTCAGTTGACTTTTCTCTGCACCCTAGCTATGACTGTAACACTACATTCTGCACCCTCTCCTTTCCTTCTCCCCTATGTACTCTATGAACAGTATGTTTTTGTCTGCACAGAAGCAATACTATTCACTGCATTCTATGGAGAACAAAACTGTTACAACACTCGTCCTTGGCCAAGTTCTCCCTTGCCGAACTCTTGTTCCTATCCAGGACTCAAACCCTCTTTCCTCTCTCCAACAATTCGCCGCTGAAGCCTCGGACCCCCTTGACTGAAAGATTAACAGGCATCCTTGTGAAAACCTCCAGCCCTCAGAGGTCAAGTAGGTTTCTTCCTGACAGATTTTAAACACAGCCCGGACGAAGAATTCAAAATATTAGCCCACTCTGTCAAATCATGTTTCTCATGGTTTTCGAAGGCAGTTGGTTTGTCTGTCATCACAAGAACTGTTTGAAAAAGAGAATAAGTTACTGCACCCAAAAAAAAAAGCCCATCCCTTCTTTGGATCACTCTCAACCCCACCTAGCACCTGTACAGCACATCGATCAACTTTATTTTCCACAAAAACACGTCTACTTGTATTGTGGACTGATTAACATGATTCACTCGGCTAAACATTTTGACATTTTAATTATCCAAGAGGCTTTTGCCATCTCAAACAAGTGTATTTACACTAACAGACATGTACACACACACACACAAGAATAACTCGCGTGCTTGTAACATGGTAGAACATCACAAGGTGCTTCACAGGATTGTAACCAAATAGAATCTTGTCTCAGGGCCGTGTGGGGAGCTACCTGGACAGGTCTCCAAAACCTGGGGCAGAGAGGAAGGGTTTAAGGCCTGTCTTAAAGAGGGGGTGGAAAAGGTTTGGGGAGGGAATTCCAGAGCTCAGGGGGCGAGGCAGCTGAAGGCACGGCCACCGACAGTGGAGTGACGGGTATCAAATGGCCAGAATTGGAGGAACGTAAGAGACCAGCAGAAGGTTGCAGGGCTGGAGGAGGTTATAGAGATAGAGGCAGGAGAGATCCTGTGGGATTTATAAACAAACATAAGGAAGTTTTAAATTGAGACTCACTGGCTTATATGCACACACATACGCACACACACACACATGTGCACACATACACATGTAGACACACACAGTTGCACGCACACACACACGGGCATACACGCATGCACACATGCAGACAAACACAGACACATGCAGTCATGCACACATTGACTTTGACGTACAACACACTGATAGGAACAGACACACAGACAGACTGGAGCACAGCAGGAGAGTGTGGGGTGAATACACCGTCCCATTGGCAGCACCGAGACTCCCACAGTCCAGTCTCTTGTGCTAACTTGCTAACACACACACATGTGCACAAGCAGACACATATAGTCACACGCACACATCCAAACACGCAGTCACACACACACAGTCGCAAACACACACAAGCACACACACTTGCACGCACACACACACACATTCACACTCACACAAACACAGTCACACACGCACACACACGTACACACATGTACACACGCACACAGCTGCACACACAGTTGCACACACACACATACATTCACACACACACACACACACGGTTGCGCACACCCACATAGCTGCACACACAGTTGCACACACACACTCACACACACACACTCTCACACACATGGTTACACCCACATGCAGACACACACACACACACGTACATGGTTGCACACACACACACAGCTGTACACACACACATTCACACTCACACAGTCACAAACACATACACACACACACACACACACACTCACACATGAACACACACATGTACACACACAACACTCATGCACACACACTCACGCACACATACACACATACAGCCACGTACACACATGTACACATACACACACATGTACACACACGTACACACACACTCACACACGCACACACACGTACACACACACTCACATACACACATTCCCATAATCTCACAACACACATGTAAGTTTTTTTCAATGCTTAGTAAAAAATTATAACGTGCCTGAGAGCCAGTAACTAAACTGTCCGGAATGACAGCTGATATCTGTTCAATTATTCAGCGGTTCTCAGGAACTCCCCTTATTCAGCTGAGATCAGGGCTCAGTGTTAACTATTGCCTCGGATAAAAAAAATGTTGACAGGCAAAGAAAAGCAAGTTAGCACAAGAGACTGGACTGTGGGAGTCTCGGTGCTGCCAATGGGACGGGGTATTCACACCACACTCTCCTGCTGCGCTCCAGTCTGGCTGTGTGTCTGTTCCTGTCAGTGTGTTGTAGGCCAAAGTCAATGGCCATTTGCATTGCCATTCCCCATGACACTGGGGAACCCAAAGCAGGGGGTTGGGTCACCTTTGGCGGGGCTGGAAGATTCTGTTGGGGGGTGGGAAGGGCTGGAAAATCCCACCCTTCGTGCCAGGGGTTTGAGTTATGTGAAGAAATGAGACAGAGGGGAAACTTCCAACCGTGCAAAGCTGGAGAGCCAATCAGATCGAAGCAGGTTCATCACAGAATCAAAAAGAGGCCATTCGGCCCATCAAGCCTGAGCCGAAGACAATCCCACCCAGGCCCTATCCCCATAACCCACGCAGTTAGCTCACTAATTCCCCCTTGATCGACGCATCTTTGGGTGATAAGGGGCAATTTCGCATGGCCAATCCCCCTCACCTGCACATCTTTGGACATGAAGGGACACTGTAGCATGGACAATACACCGAACCTGAACATCTTGGGACACTAAGAGGCAATTTAGCATGGCCAATCCAACCAATTTACACATCTTTGGACACTAGGGGGAAAATTAGCATGGCCAATCCCCCCTAACCTACACATCTTTGGATGCTAAGGGGGCAATTTAGCATGGCCAACCCCCCTAACCTATGCATCTTTGGACACTATGGGGCAATTTAGCATGACAAATCCACCGAACTTACACATCTTGGAACACTAAGTGGCAACTTAGCAAGGCCAATCCACCTAACCCGCACATCTTTGGAGTGTGGGAGGAAACGGGAGCACCCGGAGGAAACCCACACAGACACAGGGAGAACGTGTAGACTCCACACAGACAGTAACCCAAGGCCAGAATTGAACCCGGATCCCTGGCGCTGTGAGGTAGCACTCCTTCCTGTTGGAGGAGCCTTAGTGAGTTCCTGAAATACATCAAGTACACACAGCTGCTACTGTGCGTCGGTGGTGGAGGGAGTGGATATTTGTGGATGTGGTACCAATCAAGCGGGGCTGCTTTGCAATGGATGGTGTTGAGCTTCTTGAGTGTTGTTGGAGCTGCACCAATCCAGGCAAGTGGAGAGTATTCCAACACACTCCTTGTGCCTTGTAGATGAAGCGTAAAGGAGAACATGCCCCCTGTCAGCATCAACGGGGACGAAATAGAAAGGATCGAGAGCTTCAAGTTTTTAGGTGTCCAGATCATCAACAACCTGTCCTGGTCCTCCCCATGCTGACACTATAGTTAAGAAAGCCCACCAACGCCTCTACTTTCTCAGAAGACTAAGGAAATTTGGCATGTCAGCTACGACTCTCACCAACTTTTACAGATGCACCATAGAAAGCATTCTTTCTGGTTGGATCACAGCTTGGTATGGCTCCTGCTCTGCCCAAGACCGCAAGGAACTACAAAAGGTCGTGAATGTAGCCCAATCCATCACGCAAACCAGTCTCCCATCCACTGACTCTGTCTACACTTCCTGCTGCCTCGGCGAAGCAGCCAGCATAATTAAGGACCCCACACACCCCGGACATTCTCTCTTCCACCTTCTTCCATCGGGAAAAAGATACAAAATTCCGAGGTCACGTACCAACCGACTCAAGAACAGCTTCTTCCCTGCTGCTGTCAGACTTTTGAAAGGACCGACCTCGCATTAAGTTGATCTTTCTCGACACCCTAGCTATGACTGTAACACTACGTCCTGCACCCTCTCGTTTCCTTCTCTATGAACGGTATGTTTTGTCTGTATAGCGCGCAAGAAACAATACTTTTCACTGTATACTAATACATGTGACAATAATAAGTCAAATCAACTCAAATCAAATGGTGGACAGGCTTTGGGGAGTCAGAAGGTGAATGACACACCGCAGGATTCCCAGTCTCTGACCGGCTCTGGTCATCACAGTATTTCTATGGCTAGTTCCATTCAGTTTCTGGTCAATGGTGACCCTCAGGATGTTGATAGTGGCGGATTCAGCGATTGTGATACCATTGAATGTCATGAGGGGGTGATTAGATCCTCTCTTGTTGGAGATGGTCATTGCTGTGTATAAAGTAGCGTGAGGTGCTGCATACTGTCGTGTTGTTCCTTTAAGAAGGCACTTTACTTTTGAGTTAACCTTTACTCAGTTGTTGAATTGTAACCAATGCGAATCTCGGTGCCAAGTAGATTAAGATTTTGGGGAGATGCTCAGATATCTGAAGGAGCGTTGACAAGGGAGACAGAGAGAAACAGTTTCCATTGGCAGGGGAATCAGCCACCTCAAAACATGGATTTTAAATCAATGACAAAAACCCTTGCGGAGGGTTTGTTTTAATGCAGTTGGCTGTTATGATCGAGAATACATTGCCTGAAAGATTGGACAGAAAGCTTCGAAGCAGCTTCAGATTAATCCTTAAAACACAACAGAAAAAAATTACAGAATACTGGAGACCTAGATAAAGTGGATGTGCGGAGGATGTTTCCACGAGTGGGAGGGACTAGACCCCGAGGGCACAACCTCAGAGTGAAGGGACGCTCCTTTAAAACTGAGATGAGGAGGAATTTCTTCAACCAGAGTGTGGTGAATCTGTGGAACTTATTGACACAGAGGAGGCCGGGTCATTGAGTGTCTTTAAGGTAGAAATGGATAGGTTCTTGATCGAACAGCGGCATGGTGGCACAGTGGTTAGCACTGCTGCCTCACGGCGCCAGGGATACGGGTTCGATTCTCGGCTTGGGTCACTGTCTGTGTGGAGTTTGCACGTTCTCTGTGTGGGTTGCCTCCAGGTGCTCTGGTTTCCTCCCACAGTCCGAAAGATGTGCTGGTTACATGCATTGGCCGTGCTAAATTCTCCCTCAGTGTACCCGAACAGGCATAGGAGTGAGGCGACTGGAGGATTTTCACAGTAACTTCATTGCAGTGTTAATGTCAGCCTTACTTGTGACACTAATAAATAAACTTTAAAACGTCATAAATAGAAATTTCAGGCTAGACTTTTCTTTTCATGAACCCGGACATGAAGGATTGCATCGGTGCCGTGAAGAGATGTTAATCTGATGGAGAAGGTTATCATGCACATTGGGTGGGATTTTATGGCCTCGTTCGTCCCAAAACCATAAAATCCTGCCCAAGGTCAACAGACCATTGTCCGTCCCTCGCCCGCTCCGATTCCCGTGATGGGTGGGGGGGTTGGGGGGGGGGATCAGGGGCGGGCAGGGAGAGAGGCTGGTGGGGTAAAATTCCATCCATTAAGTGGGCATGGGTGATTTTCCACTTCTTGGTTGCTAAGGAATTCACATTGATTGAGTTTCTCTTTACCCGTTGCAGAGTCTACACCCTCCTTACTTCCTTCTGCTTGGCGAACCCCAGAGAACGTAGCTTCAGGTTGGCTTTCAGACACCCAGCCATTCTACTTAGAATCATAGGACCCCTACAGTGCAGAAGGAGTCTGGCCCATCGAGTCTGCACCGCCTCTCCAACAGAGCATCACACCCAGACTCTCCCCTCATAACCCCACTCCATTAATCGTTCTAACCAACACATCTTGGGACACTAAGCAGCAATTTAGCATGGGCAAGCCATCCCTCTTGCACATCTTTGGACACTAAGGGGCAATTTAGCATGGCCAATCCACCTAACCTGCACATCTTGGGACATTAAGGGGCAATTTAGCATGGCCAATCCTCCTAACCTGCACATCTTGGGACATTAAGGGGCAATTTAGCATGGCCAATCCACCTAACCTGCACATCTTTGAACCCTAAGGGGCAATTTAACATGGCCAATCCACCTAACCTACATCCTGGGACAACTAAGGGGCAATTTTGCATGGCCAATCCACATAACCTACATGTCTTGGGACACAAGGGGGCAATCTATCATGGTCAATCCGCCTAACCAGCACATCTTGGGGCATTAAGGGGCAATTTAGCATGGCCAATCCTCCTAACCTGCACATCTTGGGACATTAAGGGGCAATTTAGCATGGCCAATCCACCTAACCTGCACATCTTTGAACCCTAAGGGGCAATTTAACATGGCCAATCCACCTAACCTACATCCTGGGACAACTAAGGGGCAATTTTGCATGGCCAATCCACATAACCTACATGTCTTGGGACACAAGGGGGCAATTTATCATGGTCAATCCACCTAACCTGCACATCTTGGGGCATTAAGGGGCAATTTACCATGGCCAATCCACCCAACATGCATACCCTTGGAGTATGGGAGTAAACCGGAGAACCCGTCCAAAGATGCGCGGGTTAGGTGGATTGCCCATGCTACATTGCTCCTTAGTGTCAGGGGGACTAGCTAGGGTAAATGCAGGGGGTTATGGGGATAGGGCCTTGCTGGGATTGTGATCGGTCCAGACTCGATGGGCCAAATGACCTCCTTCTGCACTGTAGAATTCTATGGCACTATGACACCTGGAGGAAACCAACACAGACACGGGGGAGAACGTGCAAACTCCATGCAGACAGTGACCCAAGCCGGGAATTGAACCCGGGTCCCTGGCTCTGTGAGGCAGTAGTGCTAACCACTGTGCCATCCTTTGGGAAATTTGCCGGCAAACTTTATAAATTCTGTACTTTTCATGTTTCGACGGCGTCCTTGTGGTTGCATTCAGCACTTCCTGTTTCAGAACATGATACATTGGAGCAGGAGGAGGCCATTTGGCCCATCAAGCCTACTCTGCCATTCAATAAGCTGGACTCTTGCATCGGTTCTACTTTCTATCCATCCCCACATATCCCCCAATTCCCTCAGTGTCCAAAAACTATCTCAATCTTGAATAGTCTCATCGATAGAGTGGACCTCAAACTTGCGAATTCCAAAGATTCACAATCCTCTGGGTGACAAAATTCCTCCTCATCCCAGTCTTGATCAGCCTACACCTCATCCTCAGACCACACCCCCTAGTTCCAAACTCTCCAGCCAAGAGGCTTTGATAGGCACACACCTTCTCAAGATATCTTACATTTGATGAGTTGACCTCTCATTCTCCTTATCGCCGGAGGGTAGGGACTTTCCATTCGATCTCTACTCAGAGAACAGCTCCCTCATCCCTATCGCTGGTCAACATGGGAGATTTGATTAGTAAGTTTGCAGACGACACAAAGGTTGGTGGATTTGCGGACAGCGATGAGGACCATCAGAGGATACAGCAGGATATAGATCAGTTGGAGGCTTGGGCGGAGAGATGGCAGATGGAGTTTAATCCAGACAAATGTGAAGTAACGCATTTTGGAAGGTCTAATACAGATAGGAAATATACAGTAAATAACAGAACCCTTAAGAATATTGATAGGCAGAGGGATCTGGGTGTACAGGTACACAGGTCACTGAAAGTGGCAATGCAGGTGGAGAAGGTAGTCAAGAAGGCATACGGCATGCTTGCCTTCATCGGCCGGGGCATTGAGTTTAAAAATTGGCAAGTCATGTTGCAGCTTTATAAAACCTTAGTTAGGCTGCACTTGGAATATAGTGTTCAATTCTGGTCGCCACACTACCAGAAGGATGTGGAGGCTTTGGAGAGGGTACAGAAAAGATTTAGCAGGATGTTACCTGGCATGGCGGGCATTAGCTATGAGGAGAGTTTGGAGGAACTTGGTTTGTTCTCACTGGAACGACGGAGGTTGAGGGGTGACCTGAAGAAGTCTACAAGATTATGAGAGGCACGGACAGAGTGGATAGTCAGAAGATTTTTCCCAGGGTGGAAGAGTCAATTACTAGGGGGCACAGGTTTAAGGTGTGAGGGGCAAGGTTTAAAAGAGATGTACGAGGCAGGTTTTTTTTACACAGAGGGCGGTGGGTGCCTGGAACTCGTTGCCGGGGGAGGTAGTGGAAGCGGATACGGTAGTGACTTTTAAGGGGCGAATTGATAAGTACATGAATAGGATGGGAATAGAGGGATATGGTCCCTGGAAGGGTAGGGTGTTTTAGTTCAGTCGGGCAGCATGGTCGGTGCAGGCTTAGAGGGCCGAAGGGCCTGTTCCTGTGCTGTAACTTTCTTTGTTGTTTGTTCTTTGATTGTTGAGAAGGTGGTATTATTGCCAGAGGGAGGTAGAGGCAGCTTCATTTGGCATCGCTGAGCTTTCGATTGAGGGTAGGAAGAGATACTTATCTATTTCTGGCTTTGTGCCTGCACTGGCCAGTCTATTTTCAACACATGCTTGGCAATTTTCAGCAGCAAGGGACAAAAGGGGGATTATTTAAGCCGAGGTTTGTAATTGTTGGTTGCTTGGCAACACCGAAAGGAGCAGGTGACAAGCCTCGGGGCATTTGTGCATCTTGCGTAATTGCGCCTCTTGTTGTGAATTTTTGCAAAAAGCGATTCTGGCAGCGGCTGAGTGGCGGAGAGAGAGAGAGCAAGAGAAAGAAAAAGAGGTAGAAGTGGTCTGGTAAATGGCCTACTGTAATCTTATGCCCCCTAAAAGCCATTCTTCATTGATACCGGGGGCAGCACCCACTCAGCTTGTGGCCGGGATTATACATCAAGCCAGGGTTCAGTTGGTACATAGAATCCCTACAGTGCAGAAGGAGGCCATTCGGCCCATCACGTCTATGCTGACTCTCTGAAAAAGTACCTTATCCACGTCCTCCTCCCCATCCTATCCCCATAACTCCATCTAACTTATACATCTTTGGACACCAAGGGACAATTTAGCATGGCCAATCCACCTAACCTACACATCGTTGTACACTAAGGGGCAATTTAGCATGGCCAATCCACCGAACCTAAACATCTTTGGACACTAAGGGACAATTTAGCATGGCCAATCCACCGAACCTAAACATCTTTGGACACTAAGGGACAATTTAGCATGGCCAATCCACCTAACCTACACATCTTTGGACACTAAGGAGCAATTTAGCATGGCCAATCCACCTAACCTACACATCGTTGTACACTAAGGGGCAATTTAACATGGCCAATCCGCCTAACCTGGACATCTTGGAGCACTAAGGGGCAATTTAGCATGGCCAATCCATCGAACCTACACATCTTTGGGCACTAAGGGGCAATTTAGCATGGCCAATCCACCTAGCCTAAACATCTTTGGACTCTAAGGGGCAAATTAGCATGGCCAATCCATCTAACCTACACAGCTTTGAACACAAAGGGGTAATTTACCATGGCCAATCCAACTTTGGACTGTGGGAGGAAACCGGAGCATCCAGAGGAAATCCCAGGGCAGACATGGGTGGTGGGGGGGGGGGGGCGGGAGGGAGAACGTGCAAACTCCACACAGACAGCGACCCAAACCGGGAATCGAACCCGGGTCCCTGGCGCCGTGAGGCAGCAGCGCCAACCACTGCGCCACCACCGTGAACCTGCACCGTGCCATGCCTGATTGGTTGGGCACACAGGACGATGTATAAATGAGTGCTCACTCTTCACATTGCGGGGAAGGTTCTCCGGTTGTCAGTAATGCTGGAGGCCTTTAATGCTTAACTGAGAGCTGTGAATTGCTTCTGTGCTGATGAGACATGCAGCCTGGTTATGGGTGGATCACAGAAGTGATAGCACTGGTACCTTAAAATAGCCCAGGGAAAAGCTTTATACAATGACTCTATTGTAGCATGAAGGAAAGATTCAGTTTACTTTTGGATGTGATAGATGAGCAATGGGCCATGCAAACCTTTACTTCAAATGAGCCACAGGCACACCCTCCCAGAACATGCATTTTACATTTATTTCTTCACGAGATGCGGGCGTCGCTGGCTGGACCCAGCATTTATTGCCCATCCCTAATTGTCCTTTGAGAAGGTGGGGGTGAGCTGCCTTCTTGAGCCGCTGCAGTCCATACGGCGTAGGTACACCCACAGTGCTGTTAGGGAGGGAGTTCCAGGATTTTGACCCAGTGACAGTGATGGAATGGCCGATATATTCCCAAGTCAGGAGGGGCTTGCAGGGGATGGCGTTCGCATGTGTCTGCAGCCCTTGTCATCATAGAAATCATAGAAACCCTACAGGACAGAAAGAGGCCATTCAGCCCATCGAGTCTGCACCGACCGCAATCCCACCCAGGCCCTACCCCCATATCCCTACACATTTACCCACTAATCCCTCTAACCTACGCATCTCAGGACACTAAGGGCAATTTTTTTTAGTATGGCCAATCAACCTAACCCGCACATCTTTGGACTGTGGGAGGAAACCACAGCACCCGGGGGAAACCCACGCAGACACGGGGAGAATGTGTAGACTCTGCACGGACAGTCACCCAAGGCCGGATTTGAAACCAGGTCCCTGGTGCTGCGAGGCAGCAGTGCGAAACATTGTGCCACCATGCTGCCCCTGGTAACTATGGGCAACGCAGTGGCGCAGTGGTTTGCACTGCTGTCTCACAGTGCCAGTGACCTGGGTTCAATTCTGGCTTGGGTCACTGTCTGTGTGGAGTTTGCACATTTTCCCCGTGTCTGCGTGGAATTCCTCCGGGTGCTCCGGTTTCCTCCCACAGTCCAGAGATGTGCGGGTTAGGTGCATTGGCCGTGCTAAATTGCCCTATAATGTCAGGGGAACTAGCAGGGTAAATACGTGGGGTTGCAAGGAATAGGTGGGATTGTTGTCTGTGAAGACTTGATGGGCCGAATGGTCTCCTTCTGCACTGTTGGATTCTATGATTCTATAATTCTACTCTGGTAAGTGAGTTGGAACCATCCAAAGAGTCCGAGTCTAACTCAGAGCTTCGGAAGATTCCAGTCACAGGGGAATTTTGCTCAAGGGAAGCTGAAACTTCCTGGACAATTCCCATAGAGTCAGGACTTCCGAGGGGTGACCCGGCACGTCTGGGTACAACCAATCGGAGAGCAGGAAATGGTGTGATTTGGTAATGGTGTCCAAGGGATAAATATTGACCAAGACACCAGCTGATTAAATCAGATCACCCACTTGATTGGCATCCCATTCACCAACTTTAACTTTCATTCCCTCCACCACCGACGCAAAGTGGCAGCTGTGTGTACCATCTCCCAAGATGCACTGCAGCAACTCACCAAGGCTCCTTTGGCAGCACCTTCCAAATTCGCAACCGCTACCACCTAGGAGGACAAGAGCAGCAGACATCACCACCGCCTGGAGGTTCCCCTCCAAGCAACTCACCATCCCTCAGGGCAGCTGATTCGTCCACTCACCCTCAGCTGCTGGGTTCAAAGGTCGTGGCGCCATATTTAAATCCCAGTCCAGCACACTCGTCTCGCTCTCTCCAGCCCACCCGCCCTTCACCAGACTGTGAAGGATGTCAGCAATCCAGAGGGAAAAGGATAGGAGCGCCAAGAAGAAGTCGGTCCCTCAATTCAACCATCTTCCCCACTCAAGCTCATCACCGTAAAATGGGCGGCACGGTGGCCCAGTGGTTAGCAGGGCCTGGGTTCGATTCCCGGCTTGGGTCACTGTCTGTGCGGAGTCTGCACGTTCTCCCTGTGTCTGCGTGGGCTTCCTCCGGGTGCTCCGGTTTCCTCCCACAGTCCGAAAGACGTGCGGGTTAGGGTGCATTGGCCGTGCTAAATTGCCCCTTAGGTCCGGGATGCATAGGTTAGAGGGATTAGCGGGATTATTGTCGGTGCAGAGTCGATGGGCCGAATGGCGTCTTTCTGCACTGTAGAGTTTCGGTGATCTATGACTCTATGAGGCTATTCGGCACATCAAGTCTGCGCCGACAACAACCCTGCTAATCCCTCTAACCTATGCATTCTGGGACACTAAGGAGCAATTTAGCATGGCCAATACACCTAACCTGCACATCTTTGGACACTAAGGAGCAATTTAGCATGGCCAATCCACCTAACCAGCACATCTTTGGACACTAAGGGGCAATTAAGCATGGCCAATCCCTCTAACCTGCACATCTTGGGCCACTAAGGGACAATTTAGCATGGCCAATCCACCTAACCTGCACATATTTGGACACTAAGGGGCAATTTAGCATGGCCAATCCCTCTAACCTGCACATCTTTGGACACTAAGGGGCAATTTAACATGGCCAATCCACCTAATACGCATATCTTTGGACTGTGGGAGGAAGCCAGAGCACCCGGAGGAAACCCACGCAGACCCGGGGAGAACGTGCAGACTCCACACAGACAGTGACCCAAGCCCGGAATTGAACCCGGGTCCCTGGCACTGTGAGGCAGCAGTGCTAACCACTGTGCCACCGTGCCGCCCTGAAAGGCCTGATGGGATACTGGTGGTCAGCTATGTTAATGAGCATTCATGAGATGCAAATGAATGTAAATAGAGTTCACGACACCAGCCAATGGGATGCCCTCCTCACCAATAAACCGCCAGAATTGCTGCTGAGTTTTATGCCAGTGCTTTCTGATTCCTTGGCTCCCACCAAATCCACCGCTCCAGCTCACCACCAAACCTACCATGGGATAATTAGAGTCATAAGGTTCACAGCATAGAAACAGGCCCTTTGGCCCAACTTGTCCATGTTCCCCCTTTTTTTAACCATTATGCTAGTCCCAATTGCCTGCGTTTTGCCCATATCCCTCTATACCCATCTTACCCATGTAACTGTCTAAATGCTTTTTAAAAGACAAAATTGTACCCGCCTCTACTACTACCTCTGGCAGCTTGTTCCAGACATTCACCACCCTCTGTATCTCTCCCCTCTCACCTTAAACCTACTAGTTTTAGATTCCCCTACCTTTGGGAAAAGGTGTTGACCATCTAGCTGATCTATGCCCCTCATTATTTTATAGACCTGCCCGGGTTGTGGAATAATCCAGTTTCATGGAAGCTTGGAACACACGCACCGAATTAATAGCTTGGCAGGAAACAGGCTCAATCACTGAGGTTCCAGTGGATGTTGGCCAGATGAGTAGGAGCAATCACATCCAAAAATAGGTTTTTACTTGAAACACCACAGGCGTCATATTTCGTCCTGGAAGCAATATCATATTCTTGTATCTACATGCTGAAATCACTGCCGGCAGAATTCCAGCAATAAAGTCTGCAGTGCAACCCAAGAGGATGGACTCCATTAAAGGAAGGAGGATGTTTACTGTGTGTAATCCCTTCTGCAAGCATGGCAGCGATTTTGCAACGACCTTTTGGATACCAGCTTGGGCCAAACACCAGTCATTACAGTGGTTGGCACTGCCGCCTCACAGCGTCAGGGACCCGGGTTCAATTCTGCCCTCGGGTCACTGTCTGTGTGGAGTCTGCACGTTCTCCCCGTGTCTGCGTGGGTTTCCTCCAGGTGCTCCGGTTTCCTCCCACAGTCCAAAGATGTGTGGGTTAGGGTGCATTGGCCGTGCTTAATTGCCCCTTAGGGCCCCATTGTACCATTTTGATTCGAAGTGCTGTGCGGCCTTGAAAGTGGGAGTGTTTCAGATCCGACTTTTAGACCCGTTCTTCGGCACTCTGCCTGAAAAAAAATCAGTGATTCCAAATTGCGCTGCAGATTGTCGGAATAATGTAACAAAAAAGATTGTTTCTTTTCTTCGTTATCTTTGAGCATTTCTCTTGATCAGATATAAAAATGTGGGGGCGGCACGGTAGCACAGTGGTTAACACTGCTGCCTCACAGCTCCAGGGACCCGGGTACGATTCCCGGCTTGGGTCACTGTCTGTGCGGAGTCTGCACGTTCTCCTTGTCTCTGTGCGGGTTTCCTCCAAGTGATCTGGGTTCCTCCAACAGATGTGGAGATGCCGGCGTTGGACTGGGGTAAACACAGTAAGAAGTCTCACAACACCAGGTTAAAGTCCACCAGCTTTATTTGGTGGCACAAGCCACTAGCTTTCGGAGCGCTGCACCTTCATCGGGTGAGTCATCAGGTCACCTGATGAAGGAGCAGTGCTCCAAAAGCTAGTAGTTTGTGCTACCAAATAAACCTGTTGTACTTTAACCAGGTGTTGTGAGACTTCTGACTGTGTTTCCTCCAACAGTCCAAAGATGTGCAGGTTAGGTTGATTTGCCGTGCTAAATTGCCCCTTAACGTCCCAAGATGTGTAGATTAGGTGGATTGGCCTTGCTAAATTGTCCCTGAGCGTCCAAAGATGTGCAGATTAGGGGGTAAAAGTAAATTACTGCGGATGCTGGAATCTGAAACCAAAAGAGAAAATGCTGAAAAATCTCAGCAGGTCTGGCGGCAGCTGTAAGGAGAGAAAAGAGCTGACGTTTCGGGTCCAGATGACCCTTTGTCAAAGCTAAATTGCCTTTAGAGTCCATCCAATCTCAAGTAGAGAGCCATCGGACTCACCTTCGTCCCCCCCACCGATCACAAGCAGAGAGCCGTCGGACGCTCAGCACTTACCTCCTCACTAGCTGGAACGCCCAAATTGGACTTTTGTGGAGTATGTCTGTTTCGGCGCGATTCTGGATAGGCGAATGTGGTGGTAAAGGGGGAAGTGCCGGTGAAGTTGGGCATGCAGCCCATTAAGTCAATTTAAATGCATGCAAATGTATTTAAATGGCCGTCGCGCCCGTTTCGGGCGTGGTCCTGATCGCGGCCATTTTCGGGCCTTGGTAAAGGGGGAACTGGCGTGGAGACGGGCACGGATCACGCTACTCGTCTCGCGCCCGGCTTTACCAAGTTTTCGCGCCTGAAGAGATTTCTCCTCACCTCAGTTCTAAAAGGCTTACCCCTTATCCTCAAACTAGGACCCCTAGTTCTGGACTCCCCCGCCATCGGGAACATTCTTTCTGAGTCTACCCTGTCTAACCCTGTTGGAATTTTATAAGTTTCTATGAGATCCCCTCTCACTCTTCTAAACTCCAGTGAATACAATCGTAACCGACTTAGTCTCTCCTCATATGACAGACCTGCCATCCCGGGAATCAGCCTGATTAACCTTCCCTGTGTACTCCCTCTATGATGTGGAGATGCCGGCGTTGGACTGGAGTAAACACAGCAAGAGTTTTAACAACACCGGGTTAAAGTCCTGTCTGTCCTGTCTGGAGACAATACACATTTCTTTAACCTGTGCCTAATGCTCCCTCCACTCACATTGTCTGTATCTTTAAGACCTGATTAGCTGTAAAGATTCACATTCTAATCTGTATTCTGTAACTTGATTTTTTGTCTCTGTATGTCCTGTTTGAGAGCAGATATCCACTCCATCTGACGAAGGAGCAGCGCTCCGAATGCTAATGGCATTTGCTACCAAATAAACCTGTTGGACTTTAACCTGGTGTTGTTAAAACTCTGACTGTGTTTACTCCCTCTATAACAAAGACATCCTTCCTCGGGTAAGGACATTAAAACTGCACACCATAATCCAGGTGTGGCCTCACCAGTGCCCTATACAATTGCAGCAAAACATCCCTATTCCTTTACTCAAATCCTCTCGCTATGAAGGCCAACAGACCATTTGCCTTCTTTACTGCCTGTAACCTTGTAGAGGTTACATGTGACCCAGTAGAGGTTTTTTCAACAGATAGTTAGGATATCCATACTCTTTTCGCTTTCCCATTTAAGTTGAAGATTCATTGGCATTCCTTTGGCTGGTAACCTGACAGAATTGTTGAAACTTGTTCTGGCTTCAGGCAGCAACTCGGCGAACATTTCCACCAGAGTTATTAATGTTTCTTGAGGTTGGTGTGAGGTGCGGGTCTTGGGGCAGATATTCATAAAGATAACAAATTATTATTTATTACAAGAACTGGCTCCAAACTTCAAGGGCGAGGTGTATTAAAAGAGATGGTTTGTTTATCAGATCTCTCTGACACATCGCTTCACACAATGAATTAGACTGGAATGCAATTGCTGTTGCTACGGTGCTGCCCATTTAACATACTGGGACGTCTCACGCATAGAGGTGCATTTGCAGCTAATGGTTGACCAAATAATACTGGCTAATACATCAGGAAAACACCCTCGTCTTTTACTAGTGTCATAGTGAGAGATGGGAAATGAGTTCACTCCAATCAGCGGATCATTCAGTCATGAATGATCTCGGCACAACATCATGGGCCGAAGGGCCTGTTCTGTGCTGTACTGTTCTATGTCTATGAGAGGCACTTTGAAACAGTTGGGATAAATGTTTATTTTTCTGGATGGCAAGGAATAACTGGTGGGGTGCCACAGGGTTCAGTCCTTGGCCCCAGCTATTTACATCTATATTAATGACTTGGAAACAGGGATACAAGGCTCTTTTGCCAAATTTGCAGATGAACACAAATATAGGTGGGACAGTGTGTTGCAATGAGGGAATAAGAACCTTACAAATGGATATAGATAGGTTAGGAGAGTGGGCCAAAATGTGGCAGATGGAGTTTAATGTGGATAAGTGTGGTGAACCATCGTTGGTTCCCACTGTGGGATTGTTCTAATGTTGTTGTTGGGCTAGGGTGTTCCCACTGTGGGATTGTTCTAATGTTGTTGTTGGGCTAGGGTGGGATTAATACACCTGTGGTTGTTACTGTTGTGGCACATCCCAGTCGGGCTCCGCCTCTTGGGAGAGGTATAAGACCCCCTGCTCGGGCGGGACCTCGTCAGTCTGGGATGGTGTACTTACGTTCTATTAGTTCCATTGTTAGACAATAAAAGCCTTCTGTTACCGAAGCTTCGTGCCTCGAGTTCAATTGACGCGCATCAATAAGTCATGGATTTTGGTCGTAAAAATGGGAAGGCGACTTATTATTTAATTGGGAAGAGACTTTGGGGTGCTCCGGTGCAGAGGGATCTGGGTCTCCTCATTCATGAGTCACAGAAAACTAGCACGCAGGTACAACAGATAATAAAGAAAGCGAATGGAATGTTGGCATTTAGATGTTGGCATCTAAGATTCTAAGATTCTAAGATAGCTAAAGGAATAGAATATAAAGGTAAGGAAGTATTGTTGCAACTATACCAGGTATTGGTGAGGCTGCACCTGGAGTATTGTGCACAGTTTTGGTCCCCGTATTTGAGGAAAGATGTAGTGGCATTGGAGGCAGCTGAGAGGAGGTTCACTAGATTGATTCCAGAGATGAGGGGTTTGTCGTATGACGAGAGATTGAACAGTTTAGGCTGATACTCTCTGGAATTTAGAAGAATGAGGGGAGATCAAATTGAGGTATACAAGATGATAAAAGGTGTGGATAAAGTAGACGTGGAGCGGATGCTTCCTCTTGTGGGACATTCTAGGACGAGAGGTCATAGTCTTAGGATAAGGGGCAGCAACTTTAAAACAGAGCTGAGGAGAAACTACTTCTCCCAAAGAGTTGTGAATCTGTGGAATTCGTTACCCCAAAGTACGGTGGGTGCTGGGACAGTGAGTAAATTTAAGGAGGAGTTAGACAGATTTTTAATTGGTAATGGGTTGAAGGGTTATGGGGAGAAGGCAGGAAAATGGGGATGAGGAGCATTTCAGCCATGATCGAATGGCGGAGCAGACTCGATGGGCCGAATGGTCTAATTCTGATCCTATATTTTATGAACTTATGAACTATGGAAATATAAATCATCCCACCTTTTTCTTACTGTGTATTTTGAGAACAATTGCCCTCAGGATTCTGTGACAGGTCGTGCAGAATAAAAGCCCAAAACAGTCACCTCGGCAAACTTATAGTTGTGTGAATGATAAATGTACCAACCCAAATGGTAAAGTGTTGAAACAAGACACTGTTCTTGTAGGTTTACTCACAGGTCGCAGCATTACAGAACTCTGCTTCTTACATCAGTGTCCCAGTTCACTCATTTTAAAAATAAATAAAACTAAATGACTAATTCACCGAAGAAAAGTGAAGGGCCACTCCTTAAAGGGTGACACAGCAGCACACGGTTCCTACTACTGCCTCACAGCGCCAGGGACCTGGGTTCAATTCCAGCCTTAGGTGACTGTGGAGTTTGTATGTTCTCCACATGTCTGCATGGATTTCCTCCGGGTGCTCCGGTTTCCTCCCACAGTCCAAAGATGCATAAATTAGGGGGATTGGCCATGTTAAATTGCATTTTAGTGCCCAAATATGTGCAATTTAGGTGGATTGGCCATGCTAACTTGCCCCTTAGTATCCAAAGATGTGCAAGTTAGGTGGATTGGCCATGCTAAATTGCCCCTTAGTGTCCAAAGGTGTACAGGTTAGGTGGATTGGCCATGCTAAATTGCCCCTTAGTGTCTAAAGATGTGCAAGTTATGTGGATTGGCCATGCTAAATTGTCCCTTAGTGTCGAAAGATGTATAGATTAGGTGAACTGGCTATGCTAAATTGCCCCTTAGTGTACAAAAATGTGTAAATTAGAGGGGTTGGCCATGCTAAATTGCCCCTTAGTGTCCAAAGATGTGTAGGTTAGGTGGATTGGCCATGCTAAATTGCCCCTCAGTGTCCAAAGATGTGCAGGTTAGATGGATTGGCCATGCTAAATTGCCCCTTAGTGTCTAAAGATGTGCAGGTTGGGTAGATTGGCCATGCTAAATGTGTGAGGCTGAGGGATAGGGCAGGGGAGAGGGCCTGGGTAAAATACTCTGTCAGAGAGTGTCGGTGCAGTCTTGACAGGCCGAATGGCCTCTTTCTGCACTGTAGGGATTCTATGAAAAGGGCACTGTAACGGTATCGTAGAATCATAGCAACTTTCAGTAAAAACTTATTAAATTGAGCTGAAGTCTCACAGTGGGGGGAAGATCATGCCCTCCAACATCTGCAATGCCCACCAATCGCAGAAGGCCTCACCAGTGGACACAACATGTCCCAGGGTTATTTTTTCTCAAGATGGCACCGGAGCGAGGCTACTTCTTGCCAGCTGTGCCCAGCGCACCTTCTATGCATCTAGAAATTCATTCTATCTCTTTTAAACTCTTTATTAAGTTGATCTTTCTCTACACCCTAGCTATGACTGTAACACTACATTCTGCACCCTCTCCTTTCCTTCTCTATGAACGGTATGCTCTGTCTGTATAGCGCGCAAGGAACAATACTTTTCACTGTATGTTAATACATGTGACAATAATAAAGCAAATCAAATCAAAAAAAGGTCACTTGGGCTGTCTGTAGCTGTGGAAGAGAAGCAGTCAGTTGGGTCTAATGGGAGCGGCACGGTGGCACAGTGGTTAGCACTGCTGCCTCATAGCGCCAGGGACCTGGGTTCGATTCCCGGCTTTGGTCACTGTCTGTGTGGAGTCTGCACGTTCTCCCCGTGTCTGCGTGGGTTTCCTCCCACAGTCCAGAGATGTGCAGGTTAGGTGGATTGGCCGTGCTAAATTGCCCCTTAGTGTCAGGGGGACGAGCTAGGGTAAATGCATGGCGTTATGGGGGCAGGACTTGGGTGGGATTGTGGTCGGTGCAGACTCGGTGGGCCGAATGGCCTCCTTCTGCACTGTATGATTCTATGACTTCCTCCAATGGCAGGCTGCTTAATAGTCACCTTGACCAGCCCAAGGGTAGGACCAATGAGGGGGGGTCTTTCATCTCCCTAACCCCATCCGGAGCGGGTGGCCAAAGAACAGGGGTGCAACCGAAGCATGAGAGGCAGCCCCACCCCCTACAGCCCCCCTACCCACTTCCCAAACCCCCCACCCCATGCCCTGCAACCCCTGAACGGGCGGCACGGTAGCACAGTGGTTAGCACTGCTGCTTCACAGCTCCAGGGTCCCGGGTTCGATTCCCGGCTCGGGTCACTGTCTGTGTGGAGTTTGCACATTCTCCTCGTGTCTGCGTGGGTTTCCTCCGGGTGCTCCGGTTTCCTCCCACAGTCCAAAGATGTGCGGGTTAGGTTGATTGGCCAGGTTAAAAATTGCCCCTTAGTGTCCTGGGATGCGTAGGTTAGAGGGATTAGCGGGTAAATATGTGGGGGTAGGGCCTGGGTGGGATTGTGGTCGGTGCAGACTCGATGGGCTGAATGGCCTCTTTCTGCACTGTAGTGTTTCTATGATTTCTATGATTTCTAACCCCCACCCACTCCTCACCTCCCCAGCCCCCCCCCTCCCCCCCCACCCCCCCCCCCCCCCCCCCCCCCCCCCCGCACTCACTCAAATCACTAGAGAGGAGCTGCAGCCTGGCACAGTCTTCCGTAAGTGCAGAGCACACACACAGGGATTACAGGCTGTCTGGGAGTCTGGGAACTGACTTACCCCAATATTGTACAGGCCACATCCCCTCCCTGCCAAATTCCCAATGTGAAAGGGGAGGATCCCCCGTGTCGTGAGCCCTCCACTCGGAGTGGAGGGGGGTGGTATCCGCACCACCCCCTGGTAGCAGAATGGAGCTTGCGGGATTGGTTGACTTTATACTCTTCCACATGGAAAACAATGATCAGGAAAGTAAACAGATTAAGGAAGGGGATCTCAGCCTGAGGGTTCTGATCAAAGAGATTGATAAAACAGCCCAGTCCCTGTGATGCCTCACAGAAAGCCTCAACATTACTGGCAGATACTGCCTGCTCCCTCTACAGGGACACCTGGCCGTGAATATAGCCTCAATACAGGGGCAAAGAGTTGGCCAGGTGACTTCCTCAATTGCCCGCTGCCTGGACCTTTTGATTGAGTGATTTTCTATGTGATCTCTGTCCTTAATCAAACCATCAGCTGTGTTTCTCTAACCATATCAACAACAAACTATTTACAGTGAAAACAACTGGGCAATACTGGGAAATAGCTGCAGCAACATTGGAATAAGTACCTCAGGCCTTAGCACACTGAGTGTTGTATACCAGTTTTAGCACACTGAGTGTTGTATACCAGTCTGAACACACTGAGTGTTGTATACCAGTTTTAGCACACTGAGTGTTGTATACCAGTTTTAGCACACTGAATGTTGTATATCAGTCTTAGCACACTGAGTGTTGTATACCGGTCCATGTAGATATGGTCTAAAGAAAGCAGTCACATGTATGGGAAAACATAAACACCAGAAAAGACCTGCTGAGTCACATGGCCTACTTCATAGAAACATAAAAACTAGAAGCAGGAGTAGGCCATTTGGCCCTTCGAGCCTGCTCCGCCAATCATCTTGATCATGGCTGATCATCAAATTCAATATCCTGATCCCCCCTTCCTTCCCATATCCCTTGATCCCATTAGCCCCAAGAGCTGTATCTAATTCCTTCTTGAAATCACCCGACGTTTTGGCCTCAACTACTTTCTGTGGTAGTGAATTCCACACATTCACCACTCTCTGGGTGAAGAAATTTCTCCTCACCTCAGTTCTAAAAGGTTTACCCCTTATCCTCAAACTATGACCCCTAGTTCTGGACTCCCCCACCATCGGGAACATTCTTTCTGAATCTACTCTGTCCAACCCTGTTAGAATTTTATAAGTTTCTATGAGATCCCCTCTCACTCTTCTAAACTCCAGTGAACATAATCCTAACCGACTTAGTCTCTCCTCATATGACAGACCTGCCATCCCAGGAATCAGCCAGGTAAACCTTCGCTGTGCTCCCTCTATAGCAAGGACATCCTTCCTCAGATAAGGAGACCAAAACTGCACACAATACTCCAGGTGTGGCCTCACCAACACCCTATACAATTGCAGTAAAACTTCTCTATCCCTATACTCAAATTCTCTTGCTATGAAGGCCAACGTACCATTTGCCTTTTTCACTACCTGTAACCTTGTAACTTTGACCCAACAGAGGTTTTTGCAACAGATACTTAGGATACCCATACTCTTTTCACTTTCCCATTTTAAGTTGAAGATTCATTGGCATTTCTTTGGCTTGTAACCTGACAGAATTGTTGAAACTTGTTCTGGCTTCAGGCAACAACTTGGTGAACATTTCCACCAGAGTTATTAATATTGCTTGAGGAAGGTGTGAGGTGCAGTCTTGGGATAGATATTCATTTAGAACCAGTCTTAGCACACTGAATGTTGTATACCAGTCTTAGCACACTGAGGGTTGTATACCAGTTTTAGCACATTGAGTGTTGCATACCAGTCAACAGAATTTCCTCATTAAATGTGTCATTATATTTTATAATGTTACTGGGGGTAAGATAGCCCCAAGGAACTGTCTATAAAGTCCAGTCTGACCCTCTCAGTGCCTGTACAGAGGAAGCACTATTTGAACTGAGAGATTAAAGCAATTCTCCTGAATTAAGAAGACAACAGGAATCTTGAATATTTAACCCCACACCTCAACTGACATTATCCGAAGCTGACCACTGCTAGTTCACTGGTGACTTCCTCAGTAAACACTAGTGATTTATATCAGCAATTACTATTCTGACTGTCGATCTCCCTCAGATGTTTCTCAAACACCTGTGAAAGGAGTCAACAGAATTTATGAGTCTGCTAACTTATTAAAACAGTGCAACTATGGGCTGGAATTCTCGTCCAAAAAATTCTAAGTGTCGAATTCACCTAAAAACTGGAGTAACGCCCACTTTTCAAAATGAATTTCCCACACTCTGAGCACTGCAGAGTGTACCAGAGAGATTCACGCTGACAAATCAGTGGACGGGGCCTACTCCCACTGGAAAGGCCGGCAGCATAGCGCTGAGCGGGCCATTGAGGGTGCGCCGATCTGTCAGCGCCGAGATCAGCGCATGCGCACTGGCCTCCCAATCGCTGGCCAGCCCCGCCACTCCCCATCATTGCTCTTCCGACCACCTCCCCGATCGCTGATCTCCTGGACCACCCCGGGCGAACACACTCCCCCCCCCCCCCCCCCCCCCCGACCCTGCCGGCCCCAATCACCCCGACAGCAGCCCCCCGGCAGGCCCGATCTCCCCCATCGGCAGTCCCAACTCCCCAGACCTCCCCCCTGCCCAGAAAGCCAGACCCGACCACCACCTTCCCTCCCTCTATCTGCAATCCCCACGCAAAGTGGCAGCGGGACACCCCCACCCCTCACCGATCATCCCCCCCTACTATAGCACCCATCACCCCAAAAGGCCCTGCCCCTTCTGGCCCCACCCGATGCCCGGTGGGCAGTGCCAAGGTGCCCCTTGGGCAGTGCAGGGGCTCCTTTAAAGCTTAAAGTTTATTGATTAGTGTCACAAGTAGGCTTGCATTCACACTGCAATGAAGTTACTGTGAAAATCCCCTAGTCGCCACACTCCCGGCACCTGTTCGGGTACACTGAGGGAGAATTTAGCACAGCCAATGCACCCTAACCATCTTTCGGACTGTGGGAGGAGACTAGGAAAACCCACGCAGACACAGGGGAGAACATGCAGACTCCGCACAGATAGTGACCCAAGCCGGGAATCGAATCCGGGGTCCCTGGCGCTGTGAGGCAGCAGCGCTAACCACTGTGCCACCCTACTCCTTATGGTCCCACATCAGAACTGGACTTTAACAATACTGAGACCATTCGGCCATCGTCAGTGGACCATGCAGCTAAGATACTTCCGGGTTTATGATGGTTTTTGCCGACAGGGATCCGATGGCCATTCTTTTGAACGGTATGGAACAGAAGAGCAATTGTCCTCTTTCGACTGCCTGAGGAATGAGTCACGGGTAAACAACACACACTCACCCTGATAGATCGAGGCAAGTTCGACTTGTTTTAATGTCACAGCAAGCACGCAACTGGCAATCTGCAATCTGTGCCATTATTTAAACAAAGAGCATGCTTCAAGTTTGATCTGATTAGACCTCCTTCTTTATTATACGTCTGCGCTCGTAGAGAATCGTTGCCAGAGTGAGTCATCGTTATCTGACAATGGAAGGGGATGTGGGAGACTTTGGGTGGCCACGTTCGCCAAATGCTGGAAAATCCTGCCGGATCTCAAGGGACCTTTGCATGGTTCGTGTCCCGCCCGCATGGTGGACGGGATGGTAAAATTCCATCCTTTATGTCACAGACTAGCGAGTCTGAAAAGTAACGATGGTCGACAAAGATGCCCAATCAAATACTCGGGATGAGGGAATACCTGGATAGACCGGAGAGGCTGCTCTTGTTTCCCCCCGCCCCCACAGTATCAGGGACCCGGGTTCACTTCCCGGCTTGGGTCACTGTTCATTAAAAAATCTCCTCCCGATATGTGTTTGTGCCTCTTGGTAAGAGTGAGATTGAAAATACATTTATTGGTCAAAGTTTTGGAATACTTCCCCCCGACCACCTCTCTGCTCCCCCCATAGAGATTTTCTTCTTATCACGGCACGGTGGCACAGTGGTTAGCACTGCTGCCTCACAGTGCCAGTGACCCGAGTTCGATTCCCGGCTTGGGTCATTGGGTCTGTGTGGAGTTTGCACGTTCTGCAAACTCCACACAGACAGTGACTCAAGCCTTTGACAAAGGGTCATCTGGACTCGAAACATCACCTCTTTTCTCTCCTTACAGATGCTGCCAGACCTGCTGGGATTTTCCAGCATTTTCTCTTTTGGTTTCAGATTCCAGCATCCGCAGGAATTTTCTTTCCTCCCCTTGCCTGCGTGGGTTTCCTCCGAGTGCTCCCCGGAGATTTGACAGAGGTGTTTATGAAGGATTTAGAGAGAGTAACTGATCCCTGTTGGTGAAGATTCGACTCAGGGAGGACACAGATGGAGAGGTGAATTGAATAAAAAAAATTCTTATGCAGAGAGTGATTAGGATTTGGGAATCGCAGCCTGGAAAAAAATTATTTATTAGTGTCATAAGCAGGCTTACATTAACACCGCAATGAAGTTACTGTGAAAATCCCCTAGTCGCCACACTCCAGCGCCTGTTCAGGTACACTGAGGGAGAATTTAGCATGACCAATGCACCTAACCAGCACGTCTTTCAAACTGTGGGAGGAAACCGGAGCACCTGGAGGAAACCCACGCAGACACGGGGGGAACGTGCAAATTCCACACAGACAGTGACCCAAGCTGGGAATCGAACCCAGGTGAAGCAGCAACACTAACCACTGTGCTGCCATGCTGCCCATAGCGTAGTGGACATAGAGTAACTGGAATGCTCTTCAAAAGCGCTGGCACAAACACAATGGGCCGAACGGCCTCCTGCTTCCTTTTATTCAAATGTGGGACATGGGTGTCACTGGCTGGGCCAGCATTTGTTGCCCATCCCTAGTTGCCCTTGGAGGGCAGTTGAGAGTCAACCACATTGCTGTGGCTCTGGAGTCACGTGTAGGCCAGACCGGGTAAGGACGGCAGATTTCCTTCCCTAAAGGACATCAGTGAATCAGATGGGTTTTTCCGACAATGGTTTCATGGTCATCAATAGATTCTTAATTCCAGATATTTTTTATTGAATTCACAGTCCACCATCTACCTTGGCGAGATTCGAACTCAGGTCCCCAGAACATTAGCCGAGATTTTGGATTAATAGTCGAGCAATAATACCGCTAGGTCATCACCTCCCCCTGTTCCATACTGTTCCCAAATTCCAATTTACAGCTGAGGAACAGGCCACACAAGCCAATTTGTCTTTATACTGCACCAGCCTCTTCTTGCCTCAGCTCGTTCTATCCCGCCAGCCTATCCTTCTATTCCTTTTTCCCTCATGGAGTGACCTAGCTTTCCTTTAACAATAGCCATTCTAATCACCTCAACTACTTCACCAAGTAGCACGCTCCACATTTGAACCCCTCTCTTCTTTGTACCCAAGATGTTCACCATATATCCCCCGTATCTATGGGGCATTTTTGGTTATCCCCCTTATACTTGAGATAATGATTAAGTCAAGATACTGCTCAATGGTCATAGAAACAGAGAAACTAGAAGCAGGAGTAGGCCATTCGGCCCTTCAAGCCTGCTCCACCATTCATTTTGATCATGGCTGATCATCGAATTCAATATCCTGATTCCTCCATTCCTCCCATATCCCTTAATCCCTTTAGCCCTGAAGTAGGCCATTTTCCAAAAGCCATATTTTTATTATCTCATCAATATTCACCTCATTAAACATATTCATTTATTGGACTGATTGGCACCATTCATAACGTGCCCACAATGCAGAGGGAAACACCCGAATGGACATTCGTTTAAATCCCCCTCTGCACAGCTGAGAGACCTTTAATTTCAAAGCCGACAAAAGATCCTTATTCTGCCCAGCAACAGCACGAAGCTGCATTTTAAACCGGCCTTTGGCTAGAAGATCGGGATATCTGCGAGTCAAGACCTGGAGTGGGTTATATGGCATAACCGGACTGTCAATAAAATATTACAGGAATAAAATGGCCAAGGCAGGCAAAGAAACTTAATAAACTAGGATTAAAAAGAATAAAAGATTAGATTAAATCCCCCTACACACAGCAGGACAAAATGACATTAACACCTAATCTCGCAAGCATAGAATACAGACACAAAACAGTAGAGATCGATTTAGATAAGGGGACACATCGAGAGGATAATGGGAAACACATTAAAACACCGGGGCAAGAACAGGCAGTCCCATTAACATGGACACACACCATACAGATGCAAATTGACAAGTCTCTCAGGGAACTTCCTGACCAGACAGGCCACTTTATAAGTATTGTAAAAATGTATGAGCAAATGTTCCCGCTCGAATTTGGATCCCTATAAATATCCAGAGCAAATGTATAACTATTGAGATCAACGTGGCCAAGCACTGTTTCTAAGCTGGCTACAGGGGTCTCCCTGGGTTCCCAGTAATTGTACAATAAAGAAAAACGCTTTGAACATTGCCTTGCGACTCGACTCCCTTGAATGCACTGGTACAAGGGATTTTTCCCTACAACAGCCCCAAGAGCGATATCTAATTTCTTCCTGAAACCACATAATGTTTTGGCCTCAACTACTTTCTGTGGGAGTGAATTCCACACATCCACCACCCTCTGGGTGAAGAAATTTCTCTTCACCTCAGTTCTAAAAGGTTTACCCCTTAACCCCCAACTATGACCTCTAGTTCTGGACTCCCCCACTATCGGGAACATTCTTTCTGAATCTACCCTGTCTAATCCTGTTAGAATTTTTAAAGTTTCTATGAGATCCACTCTCACTCTTCAGAATTCCAGTGAATATAATCCTAACCGACTTCAGTGAATACTTCTGTAGAAATATAAATCGAAAGGGTTGTTGAATCAGGCCCGTCAGTCAAAGTTATCGCACAAAATCAGAAAGGCCAACACTTCAAAACCAGTCAACTCAGATAGAGATAGACCTAATGTTACATACCAAGAGGGGTGGTACAGTGGCACAACGGTTAACACGGCTGCTTCACAGTGCCAGGGATCCAGGTTCATTCTGGCCTTGGTGACGGTTTGTGTGGAGTCTGCACGTTCTCCCGTGTCTGCGTTGGTTTCCTTTGGGTGCTCCGGTTTCCTCCCACAGTCCAAAGATGTGTTCGTTAGGTGGATTGGCCATACAGTGAAAAGTATTGTTTCTTGCGCGCTGTACAGACAAAACATACCATTCATAGAGAAGGAAACGAGAGAGTGCAGAATGTAGTGTTACCGTCATAGCTAGGGTGTATCAACTTAATGCGAGGTTGGCCCATTCAAAAGTCTGATGGCAGTAGGGAAGAAGCTGTTCTTGAGTCAATCGGTACGTGTCCTCAGAATTTTGCATCTTTTTCCCAACGGGGGAAGGTGGAAGAGAGTATGTTCAGGGTGCGTGGAGTCTCTAATTATGCTGGCTGCTTTTCCAAGACAGCTGGAAGTATAGACAGAGTCAATGGATGGGAGGCTGGTTTGCGTGATGGACTGGGCTTCGTTCATGATGCTTTGTAGTCTTGGGCAGAGCAGGAGCCCATACCGAGCTGTGATACAACCAGAAAGAATGCTTTCTCTGGTGCATCTGTAAAATGGTGAGAGTCATAGTGGACATGCCAAATTTCCTTTGTCTTCTGAAAAAGTAGAGGCTTTGGTGAGCTTTCTTAACTATAGCATCGGCATGGAGGGACCAGCACAGGTTGTTGGTGATCTGGACACCTAAAACTTGAAGTTAAATTGCCCTTTAGTGTCCAAAGATGTGTCGGTTAGGTGGATTGGCCATGCTAAATTGCCCTTTAGTGTCCAAAGATGTTTTGGTTTGGGGCATTAGTGGAGAAATATGTGGGGATAGGGCCTCAGTAGGATACTCTGTCGGAGAGTTAGTGCCGATTTGATGGGCCTAATAGCCTTCTCCTGCATTTTCGGGATTCTATTTGATGAGAGCACCTTGGTCAACTTTAATGCAAATTGAATGTAAACATAGACAAACGTATTCTTCCACACGGCACGGTCCACCAAAAGGAGGTGGACCCTACACCCTCCTGAAGGAATATCTGTTTGGCAGCGCAATGCCCCGCCGTTGGCTTCGTAAGAAATCGAAGGAGCGTTGACTTCAGGGAAAGTCCCAGCAACCTCTTTCTTTTCCCTCTGGGGTAAGGAGAAACCATAGTGAATTTGGCACCGTTTAGTCAGGCACCTCCAGCGACTGTGCTAATGATAGCTGTCTGCATTATGGGAAGCTTTGACAAACAGTGTTGCCACAACAACAGATGAATCACAGAAGGGAGAATAGAAGCTGAGTTCGTGCTGTGACAGAGCCCAGCCGCTGGCAATGTCATCAACTGATAGACTGATGTCCCAGGCTGTCATTAAGGAATCAATTCAAAAGGTTTCAGCAACGTTCAAAAATCACTCCCAAACTGGTTGAGAAGACTTTCGTAGATATAATTAACATTTCATATTCTCCTGGTTGTCAAACTAGAAGAAATAAAGACACTTGGCGCATCAACCTGCTCTGGTCCTGAGCTCTCCTTATGTCATGGAATCTATCAGCACAGAGGGAAAAGAAAGAGGTTGCTGGGACTTTCCCTGAAGTCAACGCTCCTTCGATTTCTCACGAAGCCAACGACGAGGCATTGCGCTGCCAAACAGATATTCCTTCAGGAGGGTGTAGGGTACACCTCCTTTTGGTGGACCTTGCCGTGTGGAAGAATACGTTTGTCTCTGTTTACATTCGATTTGCATTAATCTTTGGACACTAAGGTGCAATTTAGCACGGCCAATCCATCTAACCTACACATCTTTGGACACTAAGGGGCAATTTAGCATGGCCAATCCATCTAACCTACACATCGTTGGATACTAAGGGGCAATTTAGCATGGGCAATCCCCCTAACCTCCACATTTCCACATTTTTGGACACTAAAGGGCAATTTACCATGTCTAACCCACCTAATCTGCACATCTTTGGATACTAAGGGGCAATTTAGCATGGCCAATCCACCTAACTTACACTTCTTTGGACACTAAGGGGCAATTTAGCATGGCCAATCCACCTAACCTACACATCTTTGGACATTAAGGGGCAATTTAGCATGGCCAACCCATATAACCTGCACATCTTTGGACACTAAGGGTCAATTTACCATGTCTAATCCATCTAACCTGCACATCTTTGGACACTAAGAAGCAACTTATCATGGCCAATCTACCTAAACTACACTGCTTTGGATACTAAAGGGCTAATTTAGCATGGCCGATCCATCTAACCTACACATCTTTGGACTGTGAGAGGAAATCGGAGCACCTGAAGGAAACCCAAGCAGACACGGGGAGAATATGCAAACTCCACACAGTCACCCGAGGCCAGAATTGAACCCGGGTCCCTGGAACTGTGAGGCAGCAGTGCTAACCACTGTGCCACCCTGCTGCCCCACTGGTGCTGGTTCTTTGAAGGAGGCCTCCAATTTTCCCCCGACTCTTTCCGCTCCCCCCTCTCCCCCACGCCCCGCCCCCCTCTTCCCCCCCCGCAGGGGAAGGAAATCTGCCGCCCTTACCTAGTCTGGCCTACATGTGACTCCAGAGCCACAGCAATGTGGTTGACTCTCAACTGCCCTCCAAAGGCAACTAGAGATGGGCAATAAATGCTGGCCCAGCCAATGAAGCCCGTGTCCCACGAATGAATTAAACAAAATTCATTCATGGGACATGGGCATCACTGTTTGGCTCGCATTTATTGTCCATCCGTAATTGCAGTTGGGAAAATGGTGGTGAGTTGCCTTCTTGAACTGGTAGACTCAGTCCCGGTGTTCCGGGCAGGAGTGGGATTAATTTGAACAACCATGGATCCTCCTTTGACTACCCATCCGTGAGCAGAAAGGTGTTTTTCTAATTTTTGATTTCCTCCTTCAAAGCTGGAGGTGTGTTTTCCCCAACACTTAAATTTAGAGTGTTCCAAACTTCTGGGCGCTTTGGAGAGGATACAGGAAAGATTTACCAGGATGTTGCCTGGTATGGAGGGCATTAGCTATGAGGAGAGATTGGAGAAACTTGGTTTCTTCTCACTGGAATGAAGGAGGTTGAGGGATGACCTGATAGAAGTCTACAAGATTATGAGGGGCATGGACAGAGTGGATAGTCAGAAGCATTTTCCCAGGGTGGAAGAGTCAATTACTAGGGATCATAGATTTAAGGCGCGAGGGACAAGGTTTAAAGGAGATGTAAAAGGCAAGTTTTTTTATACAGTGTGGGGTTAAGGGGATAGGGCCTGGTTGGGATTGTTGTTGGTGCAGACTCAATGGGCAGAATGGGCTCCTTCTGCACTGTAGGGATTCTATGTTTCTACACGGAGGGTGGTGGGTGCCTGGAACTCGTGGCCGGGGGGAGGTAGTGGAAGCAGATACGATAGTGAGTTTTAAGGGGTGTCTGGACAAATACATGAATAGGATGGGAATAGCGGGATATGGTCCCCGGAAGGGTAGAGGGTTTTAGTTCAGTTGGGCAGCATGGTCGGTGCAGGCTTGGAGGGCCGAAGGGTCTGTTCCTGTGCTGTAACTTTCTTTGTTCTATGAATAACTCACATAGCAAACTCAAGTCAAGATAAAGTAAAAAGGGTTGGTTTATTACAAACATGCACACACACACACACACAGACATGCACACACATGCACACACACACGCACATGCAAAAACATGCACACACACACACATGCACACATATGCACACACATGCACACACACATGCACACACACACACGCGCACACATGCACACATATGCACACACATGCACACACACATGCACACACACACACACACGCGCGCACACATGCACACGCACACGCACACACACTCACAAAGTGTGGGAAAGGAGTTTTGCAATGTCCACTCTTGTTGCACTACTCTAAGAGAGATAGAAGGATAAGGAAAATAAATGGGTTCAGGGCAAGACATGATAAAAGTAAGAGTTACGGTTTTACTCTTACGGTTTTACAGAAAAGATTTACTAGGATGCTACCGGGGCTTGATGGTTTGAGTTATAAGGAGAGGCTGGATAGACTGGGACTTTTTTCTCTGGAGCGTAGGAGGCTGAGGGGTGATCTTATAGAGTTCTATAAAATAATGAGGGGCATAGATCAGCTAGACAGTCAATATCTTTTCCCAAAGGCAGGGGAGTCTAAAACTAGAGGGCATAGGTTTAAGGGGAGAGGGGAGAGATACAAAAGGGTCCAGAGGGGCAATTTTTTCACACAGGGGGTGGTGAGTGTCTGGAATAAGCTGCCAGAGGTAGTAGAAGAGGCGGGTACAATTTTGTCTTTTAAAAAGCATTTAGACAGTTACATGGGTAAGATGGGTATAGAGGGATATGGACCAAATGCAGGCATCTGGGACTAACTTTGGGGTTTAAAAAAAAACGGGTGGCATGGACAAGTTGGGCTTAAGAGACTGTTTCCATGCTGTAAACCTTTATGACTCTATGACTCTACGACATGAGTCCAATAAATCAATAGTTTTCTTCAGAGATTCACTTGTACTCTGCAAGTGCACATTATTGTGCAATTGCAGAAATAATTGACAGTCACAACGATGATCTTCTCTTTCCCTTTCAACGTGATTTAATTGTCTCTTGTTTGATCAAAAAATAATTTCTTGCATCTTGTACGCTTGTCATTGACAGAGGGATCTATAATTTTGTTTATGTTCGTGCCTTTGCTCCCACCGATCTATAGTCGTTTTGAACATCCATGACAACATTTTTAACAGAGGTTAACAATTGTGCAACATTCAATAAAGTTATATCAGAATTTGCAGCGATTTGTTGACAGCATTAATTCTTTGAAGTAAACAGTTGCACGAAAGAGTAAAAATGTCAAACTTGTACTTTTCAAACTTCTCTGCTAAGATCTTGCCTCAGTTCCCACGTGAGGTTTCACTGAATTTGATGAGATTATGTCGAATAAGGCTTCCTTTGTATCAGCACAGTAAGCAGTTTCACAACACCAGGTTAAAGCCCAACAGGTTTATTTGGTATCGTGAGCTTTCGGAGCACTGCTCCTTCATCAGGCGAGTGGAGAGCTGGGTTCGCAAACAGAGCATATATAGACAAAGGCTCAGTTGCAAGATAATGGTTGGAATGCGAGTCTTTATGGGTTATCAAGTTTTTACAGTGCAATTGGAAAGAGAGATAATCACAGGTTAAAGAGGTGTGAATGATCCCAAACCAGGACAGTTAGTGGGATTTTGCAAGCCCAGGCCAAATGGTGGGGGTTACATGTAGTGTGACATGAACCCAAGATCCCGGTTGAAGCCGTCCTCATGCGTGCAGAACTTAGCTATCAGTTTCTGCTCAGCGATTCTGAGTTGTTGTGTGTCTTGAAGGCCGCCTTGGAGAACACTTACCCGAAGATCAGAGGCTGAATGCGCTTGACTGCTGAAGTGTTCCCCGACAGGAAGGGAGCACTCCTGCCTGGTGATTGTCGTGCGGTGTCTATTCATCCGTTGTCGTAGCGTTTGCGTGGTCTCGCCGATATACCACGCCTCAGGACATCCTTTTCTGCAGCGTATCAGGTAGACAACATTGGCCGAGTCACATGAGTATGTACCGTGTACCTGATGGGTGGTGTTCTCACGTGTGATGTTGGTATCCGTGTCGATGATCCGGCACGTCTTGCAGAGGTTGCCGTGGCAGGCTGGTGTGGTGTCAAACAGCAAAGTTCATTTTCAAAGCCAAAACAGCATCTGGTGTGCTGGTTAGGGTGCATTGGCCGTGCTAAATTCTCCCTCAGTGTAACCCGAACAGGCACCGGAGTGTGGCGACTGGGGGATTTTCACAGTAACTTCATTGCAGTGTTAATGTAAGCCTACTTGTTACTAATAAATAAACTTGAAACTTAAATTTAACTCATCATATCTCAAAGCTGCCCTTGTCCCCAGTTTCATTTCATGCTTCGTCTCATCTGATGCTTGAACAAGAAATTTTTTCTCTGACTTTCAGGTGTTAAGGAACAAAAGCGCCAACAACTTATCGATATCAACACCTACCCAGGACCCTCTTCCCTGTCCCATCCTTCAGACCCCATTAGCGCTGCTACTTCACAGCGCCAGGGACCGGGGTTCGATTCCCAGCCTTGGGTCACTGTATGTGTGGCGTCTGCACATTCTCCCCGTATCTGCGTGGGTTTTCTCCGGGGCGGTCCGGTTTCCTCCCACAGTCCGAAAGACGTGCTGGTTAGGGTGCATTGGCCGTGCTAAATTCTCCCTCAGTGTTACCCGAACTGGCGCCGGAGTGTGGCGACTGGGGGATTTTCACAGTAACTTCATTGCGGTGTTAATGTAAGCCTACTTGTGACACTAATAAATAAACTTAAACTTAACTCACTCTGTCTCAAGGCTGTCCTTGTACCCAGTTTCATTTCATTCTTCATCTCATCCAATGCCTTAACAAGGAATTTTCTATTCCTTTCAGGTGTTAAGGGATGCAAGCTCCAACAACTTATCGATACCAACACCCGTCCAGGACTCCCCTACTTGTCCCATCCTTCAGACCCCATTAGCACTGCTGCCTCACAGCGCCAGGGACCCGGGTTCGATTCCCGGCTTGGGTCACTGTCTGTGCGGAGTCTGCACATTCTCCCCCGTGGGTTTCTTCGATATCGATATCCCCAACATCCATCCGGGACCCTCCTCCCCTTCTCGTACCTTGGATCCCATCCCTCCTAACCCCAGCCCTTGCCGTGTATTCACCACACCCTCTGACCTTCCCCTTTCTGAGGCAGAGCGTGCTGTACTCAGCAGAGGACTCGGCTTTGTACCCTTATATCCTCACCGTGACCAATTTCAGGCTCAACATAATTTTTTAAAATTTAATTCGTTTGTGGGACACGGGCGTCGCTGGCTGGGCCAGCATTTATTGCCCATCCCTGGTTGCCCTTGGAGGGCAGTTGAGAGTCAACCACATTGCTGTGGCTCTGGAATCACATGTAGGCCAGACCGGGTAAGGATGGCAGATTTCCTTCCCTAAAGGACATTAGTGGGTTTTTCCAACAATGGTTTCATGGTCATCAGTAGATTCTCAATTCCAGATATTTTTTTTATTGAATTCAAATTCCTTCTGCCGTGGCGGGTTTCGAACCCCGGTCCCCGGAACATTAGCTGAGTTTCTGGGTTGATAGCTTTGCAATAATACCACTAGGCTATCGCTTCCCCTCAATGCTGAACTCTTCTTCCGCTGCCTTCGTCTCTGTGCCAACTTCTGAGGGCTAGAGTGCTCCCCCCATTCAACAGATCCTTTCACCCACCTCCAGCATTCCCCCTCCGCCTCTGTCCCTCCCTCCGGCCTCTTACCCGCTCTTGACCTGTTCACCGAGAACTGTCGGCGTGACATCGGCCGTCTCAATTTCTCTGCCCTTCTCCCCCCGGCCTCCTTCCAAACTTGCTGCACTTTGCCCTCTCAGGCCCAACCCTGACTCAACATGTTTTGACGAAGGGTCATCCAGACTTGAAACACTGGCTCTATTCTCTCTCCACAGATGCTGTCAGACCCGCTGAGACTTTCCAGCATTTTTGCCTCTGGATCACCCGTCTGGCTAATGACTCACAACTGTAACCATCGATCAAAACCTTTATCGTTTTGATGACACAAAGGCTGCGTTGATTCCGCGGACGGGGTTTCACAGCCTGACGCCGGGGGCCATCGGCATGGGCGGGACAGAAACATTTAGAGAGCTCTTAAAAGTCAAAATGAATGTGGTTCTCTGTGAGAATTGGAGATCCGTGGCGCTTCTCCACATTTAATTTGCCTTCATGAGAGATTACCTTTCAAACTTCACGATATTGAATTCCCAAAGGAAGACGGGGTCAAGGGGCTCCCTTTGAACAAGAGGATGAGGATGACAGAAATGTTCTTCTCCTCAACAAATGACTTCTGGCGTTTCCTTCTCAACTTGTTGACAGCAATGTTTGCTGGACTGGGTGTAAGGATCCATGTAATAATAATGCCCCCTGACAGCCTAACCACAAGATACCTGATACACCTCAAGCTCCTTCCAACGAGAATCTGATCTATTTCTATTTGACACTTTGTGAGCCTGGCGGATGTTCTGTGCTGGAACTAGAGGTAGGGTCTTTGCTCAAAATTGCACCCTTGCTGATTTTCCACCTTCCTCTCCCACCCCACCAACCCCCACCATTTTCAGATTGAGGTCAGAAGGGCTTGCTGCCCAATGGGCTTTCAGGATCCCACTAAGCTGTCAGGAAGTATAAGCCAGACACCTGGAGCCCTGGGCCAGATAGTGCTCCCGATAAGTTCAGACGCCGTCCCTACCTGAAAGGATACAACCAGGCCCTATGCTGATCCTGTGTAGGATCTTCCCCTCAACCGCGTTCCCCCGACAGATGTGACCATCTTTAAATTGTTACTGTTTTCAAAATTGTTGAGAGGGTGTCTCAAAAAGGAGACTCTGTTTCTCTCTCTTTCACTCTCTTTCTCTCTCTCTCTCTCTCTCGCTTTCTTTTCCTCTCCCCCTCTCTCTCTCCCTCATCTCTCTCACTCTCTCTCTCTCTCACTCCCCCTCTCTTCCTCTGTCCATCTCTCTCCGTTTCCTTTCCCTCCTCCTCTCTCACTCTTTCCCACCTCTCTCTCATTCCCCGCTTTCTCTCTCTTCCCCCTCTTTCTCTCCCCCTCTATCTCTCTCTCACCTCTCTTCCTCTCTCTCCCTCCTCCCACACTCTCTCTCACTCCCCCTCTCCCCTCTCCCTTCTCTCTCTCTCTCCCCTCCCTCCCTCTCTCTCTTCTCGTTTCCCTGTCTCTCTCTCTCTCTCTCTCTCTCCCTTTCTCTCTTTCCTTCCCTCTCTCTCACTCTCTCCCGCCTCTCTCTCACCCTCAGCTCTCTCTCCCTCTTCCCTCCTCTGTCTCTGTTAATAACTCCACGGAGGCGAAAGTCCCGTCACCAAGTTACTTTATTTACACCATACATCTGTACACAGCCAGCTCTCCAATTGCTCCCTGCTTCAGCAGGCAGAGAGACTGACACATCTGCTTTAAATAAGGAGCATGAGGCTCTCTGAATTAACTATCGTCTAGGAGTCATCAGGTAGTTCATATGCTCTCTCTCACTCCCTCTCTCTTCCTGTGTCCATCTCTCTCCCTTTCCCTTTCCCTCCTCCTCTCTCACTCTTTCCCACCTCTCTCTCATTCCCCTTTCTCTCTCTCTTCCCCCTCTTTCTCTCCCCCTCTATCTCTCTCATTAGCCTGGCCAAAGTCATCACAGTTTCCCTCTCTCCCTCTTCTCTCACTCTTTCTTCCTCTCTCTCACTTCCCCTTCCTCTCTTTCCCCCTCCCTCTCTCCCCCGCTTTCTCTCACAACCCGCCCTCTCTCTCTCAACCACCTCTTTCTGTACCCTCCCTCTTTCTTTCTATCCCTTTCTCTCCCCCTCTCTCCCCCCCACTCCAACACACCCCCCCTCCCCCCGTCCCCCCTCCCTTTTCCTCGCTCTCTTGCTCTCTCTCAGTGGAAGGCTATTTAGTAAGATAGTGGAGAGCTCCCGTCACCTTCAGGGTTTGCAAATGAAACACTTCAGCAACGGACAGGGGAAATTGGTAGCAGGGGTTGGGAGGGGGGAGGGGGGGGGAGTGGGGTGGCGGGCAGTGGGTGTGGATGGGGGGGGGCAGTAAAGACAGGCAAGGGGCAATCAAAACAGAGTGCAAAGTTTAACCCGACCATCAAACAGGGTGGAGTGGGTGGTGAGGAATATTAACATCACTGCAAGTAAGGACTCAGTTTATGGTAGGGCACTGGGGAAAGTTACAGAACAAAGAGATCTAGGGATACAGGTTCATAGCTCCTTGAAAATGGAGTCACAGGTGGACAGGGTGGTGAAGAAGGCATTCGGCATGCTTGGTTTCATTGGTTAGAACATTGAATACAGGAGTTGGGACGTCTTGTTGAAGTTGTACAAGGCATTGGTAAGGCCACACTTGGAATATTGTGTACAGTTCTGGTCATAGAGTCATAGAGGTTTACAGCAAGGAAACAGGCCCTTCGGCCCAGGTCCATGCTGCCCTTTAGCTAGTCCCAATTGCCCGCGTTTGGCCCATATCCCTCTATACCCATCTTACCCATGTAACTGTGTAAACACTTTTTAAAAGACAAAATTGTACCCGCCTCTACTACTACTTCTGGCAGCTCGTCCCAGACACTCACCACCCTCTGTGTGAAAAAACTGCCCCTCTGGACATTTTTGTATCTCTCCCCTCTCACCTTAAACCTATGCCCTCTAGTTTTAGACTCCCCTACCTTTGGGAAAAGATGTTGACTATCTAACTGACCTGAGACCCTCATTATCTTATAGACCTCTATAAGATCACCCCTCAATCTTCTACGCTCCAGGGTAAAACAGTCCCAGTCCATCCAGCCTTTCCTTATAACTCAAACCATCAAGTCCCGGTAGCATCCTAGTAAATCTTTTCTGCACCCTTTCTAGGTTAATAATATCCTTTCTATAATAGGGTGACCAGAACTGTACATAGGGTCATCCTATTATAGAAAGGATATTATTAAACTAGAAAGAGTGCTGAAAAGATTTACTAGGATGCTACCGGAACTTGATGGTCTCAGTTATAAGGAGAGGCTGGATAAACTGGGACTTTTTTCCCTGGAGCGTAGGAGGCTGATAGAGGTCTATAAAATAATGAGGAGCATAGATCAGCTGGATAGTCAATATCGTTTCCCAAAAGTAAGGAGTCTAAAACTAGAGGGCATAGGTTTAAGGGGAGGGGGGAGAGATACAAAAGGGTCCAGAGGGGCAATTTTTTCATGCAAAGTGTAGTGAGTGTCTGGAACAAGCTGCCAGAGGTAGTAGTAGACACGGATGCAATTTTTTCTTTTAAAATGCATTTGGACAGTTACATAGGTAAGATGGGTCTCGGCAAAGCAGCCAGCATAATTAAGGACCCCACGGACTCCGGACATTCTCTCTTCCACCTTCTTCCTTCGGGAAAAAGATACAAAAGTCTGATGTCACGCACCAACCAACTCAAGAATAGCATCTTCCCTGCTGCTGTCAGACCTTTGAATGGACCTACCTCGCATTAAGTTGATATTTCTCTACACCCTAGCTATGACTGTAACACTACATTCTGCACCCTCTCCTTTCCTTCTCGATGCACGATATGTTTTGTCTGTATAGCGCGCAAGAAACAATACTTTTCACTGTATGTTAATACATGTGACAATACTAAATTAAATCAAATCAGATCAAATCAAATGGGTATAGAGGGATATGGGCCAAACGCAGGCAATTGGGACGAGCTCAGTGGTTAAAAAAAAGGGGGCAGCATGGACAAGTTGGGCCGAAGGACCTGTTTCCATGCTGTAAACCTCTATGACTCTATCCTGGGGACCTTTAAAAATGACAACTCATGGGAACAATGGGACAATGTTGGGTGGACATTGGGAAGCTGACAGGACTGGGGTGTCCCACTGAAATAGGGAAAGTGGCATCAGGCAGGCAGGAATACTGGCGTTCCGAAGCCCAGCTCCTCAGAGTCTCAACTGGAAAGTAAGGCTTTCCTCCAATCCCATTTGCAATGCATCGAATGGATATTTTTAATTCTATAAGCTATACACATTCATTTTAAGTCTTTGCAAACGACAGGAGCCGCTTCACCCTGAGGAAATAAAGCTACAAATTGTGGTTTACACAGAGGGAGCAGAACATTGGACGGGTGTGAGCTGGATGGATAGGTACAACAGCAAATACAATGGGAGTGAACACTCCTTCTGTCTGCGTGCACAGACCCCCAAAGGCGATGGCCTAGTGTTATTATCGCCAGACTATTAATCCAGAAACTCAGTTCATCTTCTGGGGACCCGGGTTCGAATCCCGCCACGGCAGATGGTGGAATTTAAATTCAATAAAACGTTTCTGGCAATTTGGCATGCCAGCTACGACTCTCACCAACTTTTACAGATGCGCCATAGAAAGCATTCTTTCTGGTTGTATCACAGCTTGGTATGGGCTCCTGCTCTGCCCAAGACTACAAGGAACTACAAAAGGTCGTGAATGTAGCCCAGTCCATCACACAAACCAGCCTCCCATCCATTGACTCTGTCTACACTTCCCGCTGCTTTGGCAAAGCAGCCAGCATAATTAAGGACCCCACGCACCCTGGACATTCTCTCTTCCACCTTCTTCCTTCGGGAAAAAGATACAAAAGTCTGAGGTCACGTACTAACCGACTCAAGGGCAGCTTCTTCCCTGCTGCCGTCAGACTCTTGAATGGACCTACCTTGCATGAAGTTGATCTTTCTCTGCACCCTAGCTATGACTGTAACCCTACATTCTGCACTCTCTCGTTTCCTTCTCTATGAACGGTATGTTTTGTCTGTATAGCGCGTAGGAGACAATACTTTTCACTGTATGTTAATACATGCGACAATAATAAATCAAATCAAATCAAAAATATCTGGAATTAAGGATCTACTAATGACCATGAAACCATTGTCGGCCCAGCCAGCGACACCCATGTTCCACAAATAAATGTGAACAAAGAATCTGAAAGGGACCGTAAGGTTCAGACCTTAATTGCTTAATCAGGCAATTATTTTCAAAGTTTTTAAAGTTTATTTATTAGTGTCACAAGTAGACTTACATTAACACTGCAATGAAGTTACTGTGAAAATCCCCCAGTCGCCACACTCCGGCGCCTGTTCGGGTAACACTGAGGGAGAATTTAGCACGGCCAATTCACCCTAACCAGCGCGTCTTTCCGACTGTGGGAGGAAACCGGAGCAAACCCACGCAGACACGGGGGGAGAACGTGCAGACTCCGCACAGACAGTGACCCAATCGAACCCGGGTCCCTGGCGCTGTGAGGCAGCAGTGCTAACCACCGCGCCGCCGTGCCACCCAGATTGCGTGAAGAGGGAGATATTTGCCGAATAAGAACATGAAACGGTCGGCTGCAAATTCCAATAACCATCCCAAGACGTGCAACAGACAACTGGAATGCTGCCAATGTAATATTCATTGTCAAAAAGTGAGACAGGGCTAATATAGATAATTACAAGCTAATTTAACATCTAGGATAAAGGAAAGTTTGGAAGCCTTAATTAAAGATAAAATTACTAATTATCTATGAGGCTGTAAATAATGAGAAAGCGTTTCGACTTGTAGGAGATGTTAATAGTCAGAGGAATCAGATTTAAAATAATTGGCTGAAATGTCAGGAGATACTTTTTTTTACTGCATCAAATTCTGGTGATCTGGACGGCTCTGTCTGAAAGGGCAATGGAAGCAGGTTCAAGAGGAATTTCCAAAAGGGAATTGGATGAATACTTGAAAATGAAAGATGAACATAGAATGAAGGAATCCCTGCAGAAGGAGGCCGTTCGGCCCATTGAGTCTGCACAGACAATCCCACCCAAACCCTATTCCCGGAACCCCACACATTTACCCTGCTAATCCCCCTAACACTAGGGTCAATTTAGCATGGCCAATCAACCTAATCCGCACATCTTTGGACTGTGGGGGGAAACCGGAGCACCCGGAGGAAACCCACGCAGACACGTGGAGAACGTGCAGACTCCGCACAGACAGTGACCCGAGGCCGGGAATCGAACCCGGGTCCCTGGCGCTGTGAGGCAGCAGTGCTAACCACTGTGCCACCGTGCCACCCTAACCCTAACCCGCACATCTTTGGACTGTGGGAGGAAACCGGAGCACCCGGAGGAAACCCACGCAGACACGTGGAGAACGCGCAGACTCCGCACAGACAGTGACCTGAGCTGGGAATCGAATTCCCGTGTTAGGTGCTGTGAGGCAGCAGTGCTAACCACTGTGCCACCCTGATGCCCCTGGGCTGGGCATACCTCGTATATGAGTTGTAATGCTTTGGATTAAACTTGTTTTCACAGCTGTGGTTAAAAAGTTAATAAGAGTGCTCTCTTTGCCCCAGTGTGTCTCTCACTAAGTGTGACTCTCCTGTCCTGTGTGTCCACCCACCGATCACACCACCCTGCCTCTCTTTCGATTTAGCACAGACCATGTTAACACTGAAGAGAAGGTTATTTAGGTGGTTGAAGGAATGAGGGGAAAGATATGGGAACAAGACAGGGACATGGGATGAGGATGACTGTTTATATTTGATTTGATTTGATTTATTATCGTGACAAGTATTGGGATACAGTGAGAAGTATTGTTTCTTGCATGCTAGACACACAAAGCATACCATTCATAGAGTACATAAGAACATAAGAACATAAGAAATAGGAGCAGGAGTAGGCCATCCAGCCCCTCGAGCCTGCCCCGCCATTCAATAAGATCATGGCTGATCTGAAGTGGATCAGAGTACATAGAGGAGAAGGAAACGAGAGAGTGCAGAATGTAGTGTTACAATCATAGCTAGGGTGTAGAGAAAGATCAGCTTAATATACATAGTCTAAAAGGATTAAAGTACAGTTTTAAAAGCGTATAACGAGTGTAAAAGATAGAATTAGGGAGTATGTTGGAGGTAGCTCGCAAAAAGTCACCTCATTCCAACATTATCCCAGGTCAAAATCCTAGAATTCACCCCCTAACTGCACTGTGGGTGAAGCTATAATCATCATAGAATCCCTACAGTGCAGAAGGAGGCCATTCGGCCCATTGAGCCTGCACCGACCACAATCCCACCCAGGCCCTATCCCCGTAACCCCATGTATTAACCCTGCTAATCTCCCTGACAGTAAGGGGCAATTTAGCATTCTCCCAGGTATTGTCCCAGGTATTGGGGTACAGTGAAAAGTGTTGTTCCCTGCCCACCATACAGACAAAGCATACCGTTCATAGAGTACATAGGGGAGAAGGAAAGGAGAGGATGCAGAATGTAGTGTTACAATCATACCTGAACAGGTATGGCGACTGTGAGTGTGGTGACTAGGGGATTTTCACAGTAACTTCATTGCAGTGTTAATGTAAGCCTACATGTGACACTAATGAATAAACTTAAACTTAGCTAGGGTGGAGAGCAAGATCAGCTTGATGCGAGGTAGGTCCATTCAAAAGTCTGATGGCAGCAGGGAAGAAGCTGTTCTTGAGTCGGTTGGTACGACATCTCAGATTTTTGAATATTTTTCCCGATAGAAGAAGGTGGAAGAGAGAATGTCCGGGGTGCGTGGGATCCGTGGTTATGCTGGCTTGCTTTTCCGAGGCAGCGGGAAGTGTAGACAGAGTCAATGGATGAGAGGCTGGTTTGAGTGATGGATTGGGCTACGTTTACAACCCTTTGTAGTTTCTTGCGATCTTGGGCAGAGCAGGAGCCATACCAAGCTGTGATACAACCAGAAAGAATGCTTTCTATGGCGCATTTGCAAAAGTGAATGAGAGTCGTAGCTGACATGTTGAATTTCCTTAGTCTTCTGAGAAAGTAGAGGCGTTGGTGGATAATCACCATCACTGGTGTAATTTCTATGCAGACTTGTCCAAATGACTGTGCTGATTCAGCACACACTCTGGATCAGCATCTCGCTGTCAATAAGGATAATTTACCAGTCGTGAAATACATAATCTGGGTTTTAACACAACAGATAATGACAGGGTTGGAAACCTGCTGTTGAGAACTGCAGGGTTGGACATACCTCGGATATATATTGTTATGCTTTGGATTAAGCTTGCTGCCACAGTTATAATTAAAACGTTAATAAGAGTTCTCTCTTTGCCCCGGTGTGTCTCTGACTAAGTGTGACTCTGTGCTCATCTCTTGCCCTATGTGTCCACCCTGCCCATCAAACCACCCTGCCTCTCTTTCAAAGCCTTCCTTGACATCAATTTCTTTGACCATGCGACTGGCCCCTGTCTCCGGATACCCACTTCCTTGGCTCAATGTCCACACAGTCTAATTAGGTCTTGGGGAAGGTCCCTTGGGTGTGCCATGGTAAAGGTCCAAAGATGTGCAGGTTAGGTGGATTGGTCATGCTAAATTGCCACTAAGTGTCCAAAGATGTGCAGATTCAGTGGATTGGCCATGCTAACTTGCCCCTTAGTGTCCCAAGATGTGCAGGTTAGATGGATTGGCCATGCTAAATTGCCCCTTAGTGTCCAAAGAGGTGCAGATTAGGTGGATTGGCCATGCTAAATTGCCTCTAAGTGTCCAAAGATGTGCAGATTCAGTGGATTGGCAATGCTAACTTGCCCCTTAGTGTCCCAAGATGTGCAGGTTAGATGGATTGGCCATGCTAAATTGCCCCTTAGTGTCCAAAGATGTGCAGGTTAGGTGGATTGGCCATGCTAAATTGCCCCTTAGTGTCCAAAGAGGTGCAGATTCAGTGGATTGGCCATGCTAAATTGCCCCTTAGTGTCCAAAGAGGTGCAGGTTAGGTGGATTGGCCATGCTAAATTGCCCCTTAGTGTCCAAAGAGGTGCAGGTTAGGTGGATTGGCCATGCTAAATTGCCCCTTAGTGTCCAAAGATGTGTGGGTAGGTGGATTGGCCATGCTAAATGCCCCTTAGTGTGCAAAGATGTGCAGGTTAGGGAGATTGGCCATGCTAAATTGCCCCTTAGTGTCCAAAGAGGTGCAGGTTAGGTGGATTGGCCATGCTAAATTGCCCCTTAGTGTCCAAAGAGGTGTGGGTTAGGTAGATTGATCATGCTAAATTGCCCCTTAGTGTCCAAAGATGTGCAGGTTAGGGAGACTGGCCATGCTAAATTGCCCCTTAGTGTCCAAAGAGGTGCAGGTTAGGTGGATTGGCCATGCTAAATTGCCCCTTAGTGTCCCAAGATGTGCAGGTTAGATGGATTGGCCATGCTAAATTTCCCCTTAGTGTCCAAAGATGTGCAGGTTAGGTGGATTGGCCATGCTAAATTGCCCCTTAGTGTCCAAAGAGGTGCAGGTTAGGTCGATTGGCCATGCTAAATTGCCCCTTAGTGTCAAAAGAGGTGCAGGTTAGGTGGATTGGCTGTGCTAAATTGCCTCTTAGTGTCCAAAGAGGTGCAGGTTAGGTGGATTAACCATGCTAAATTTCCCCTTAGTTAATTAATTTATAAGTCACAAGTAGTCCTACATTAACACTGCAATGAAGTTACTGTGAAAATCCCCTAGTCGCCACAATCCGGCGCCTGTTCGGGTACACTGAGAGAGAATTTAGAATGGCCAATGCACCTAACCAGCACGTCTTTCAGACTGTGGGAGGAAATTGGAGCACCTGGAGGAAACCCACGCAGATACGGGGAGAACGTGCAGACTCCGCACAGACAGTGACCCAAGACTGGAATTGAACCCGGGTCCCTGGCACTGTGAGGCAGCAGAGCTAACCACTGTGCCACCATGCTACCTATTGTGTCCAAAGAGGTGCAGGTTAGGTGGATTAGCGGGGTAATCGTGTGGAGTTATGGGGTGGGGCGGTGGAGGGCGCCTGGGTAAGGTACTCTGTCAGAGAGGGGGTACAGATGCGACGGGCCGAATGGCCTCCCTCTGCTGGGGATTCTTCTTCGATAATGATACAGTGAGTTACAAACACCTCACAACCCTCTGGTCAGAAGGAGTTTCCCTCATCCCCTTTCTAAACCTCCTACCAATCGTAATGCCCCCGAATGTAACTATTTATTATCCTCTGTCAAATTAAATCACTCAAAGCTAGGATTAAATGAGCAAGTTTAAATACCTTAAGAAAGTGACATGGTCATGCCACAACACTGAAAATACTGAATCACTAGGAACCACAATCCTGTTAACTACTTAATAACTAATTTCTTGGTTGGTAAGAGATGTGGAACTAAATGATGTGTAGAACCAACATGATTCACTTTGAAATTGTAACACAACTCACTCCAGACCCTCACCCTACCCTGGCTCTGTGATGCACCATCAATCGAGCAAAGACTAGTTTGTATGCAAGAACAAAGAGGCTTTTATTAGCAAAAGACTTGGAGCACACCCATGCTGATGAACTGGTCCAGACTGAGGCAGGGGGGGTGGGGAGCAGTCACCTTTATACCTGGACCGGGCGTGGGGGGAGTCTCGGGTAGGGCCGGCAGGGATGTATCCAGGCATGTCACAGTGGTTTACCACACTCTGACAACTGGTCAAAAGCTCCTGGACCCACCCAGTCCCCAGAATGTTCTCTGCTCTCCTGCACCTCCTCCGTTTCACTCCAATCAAATGTCAATCTTCTTCATGCTTTGCTCTCGATTTGATTTGATTTATTATTGTCACATGTATTGGGATACAGTGAAAAGCACTGTTTCTTGCGCGCTATACAGACAAAGCATACCGTTCATAGAGAAGGAAAGGAGAGGGTGCAGAATGTCGTGTTACAGTCATAGCTAGGGTGTAGAGAAGGATCAGCTTGATATAAGGTTGTTTAAAAGGAATAAAGTACAGTTTTAAAAGCATACGAGAGTAAAAGATAGAATTAGAGAGTATGTTGGAGGTAGCTCGCAAGAAGTCTCCTCATTCCGGCATCATCCCAGGTCAAAATCCTGGAATTCACCCCCTAACTGCATTGTGGGTGAAGCTACAATCATCGTAGAATCCCTACAGTGCAGAAGGAGGCCATTCGGTCCATTGAGTTGACAGCGGCAACAATCCCACCCAGGCCCTATCCCCGTAACCCCATGTATTTACCCTGCTAATCTCCCTGACACAAAGGGGCAACTTAGCATGGTCAATCCGCCTAACCCGCACATCCTATGGACTGTGGGAGGAAACCTGAGCAACCGGAGGAAACCCACGCAGACACGGGGAGAACGTGCAGACTCTGCACAGACAGTGACCCAAGCCGGGAATCGAACCCGTGTCTCTGGCGCTGTGAGGCAGCAGTGCTAACCACTCTGCCACCGTGCCACCGCTACGGTTCAGGAAGGCAGCTCACCGCCCCATCCTTGAGGGCAGGGAGCGAGGGAGAGTGTAATGATGCACTTCCTTAGAAACACTAAAATATTTATTAATAAGGAAACGGCAGCCTCATGGCTGTCATTTGCTCCCCAAATTAAAGTTATAAATTTGTTTGTTAGTGTCACAAGCCGGCTTACATTAACACTGCAATGAAGTTGCTGTGAAAATCCCCCAGTCGCCACACTCCGGCGCCTGTTCGGGGACACTGAGGGAGAATTTAGCATGGCCAATCCACCCTAACCCGCACATCTTTGGACTGTGGGAGGAAACCGGAGCACCCGGAGGAAACCCACGCAGACACGGGGAGAACGTGCAGACTCCGCACAGACAGTGACCCAAGCTGGGAATCAAACCCGGGTCCCTGGCGCTGTGAGGCAGCAGCGCTAACCACTGTGCCACCGTGCTGCCCACCTCCATAATACACCTTTGGGTAAAATTCCAGTGGGTTTAATGTAACTCACTTACTGCGGATTAAACTTCTGGAGAATGGTACGGTTTAGTAATCCAAATGTGCCATCTACAGGAAGCTTCAGATACTGCAGCTTATTGCCAAGTTGTACTTACTCATGTCCATAGCATTTTGTGACGCAGTGGGGTTAGCGATCCTGCCTCTGAGCTCTGGGTTCAAGTCCCATGTAAGAGTTTTAACAACACCAGGTTAAAGTCCAACAGGTTTATTTGGTAGCAAATACCATAAGCTTTCGGAGTGCTGCTCCTTCGTCAGATGGAGTGGAAATCTGCTCTCAAACAGTGCACAGAGACACAAAACCAAGTTACAGAATACTAATTAGAATGCGAATCCCTACAACCAGCCAGGTCTTAAAGATACAGGCAATGTGGGTGGAGGGAGCATTAAGCACAGGTTAAAGAGATGTGTATTGTCTCCAGACAGGACAGCCCGCAAGTCCAGGAGGCAAGCTGTGGGGGTTACTGATAATGTGACATAAATCCAACACCCCGGTTTAGGCCGTCCTCATGTGTGCGGAACTTGGCTATCAGTTTCTGCTCAGCGACTCTGCGCTGTCGTGTGTCGTGAAGGCCGTCTTGGAGAACGCTTACCTGAAGAACATGCAGACTCCGCACAGACAGTGACCCAGACAGTGACTCAGTGATCTTTGGGTAAGCGTTCTCCAAGGCGGCCTTCACGACACACGACAGCGCAGAGTCGCTGAGCAGAAACTGATAGCCAAGTTCCGCACACATGAGGACGGCCTAAACCGGGATGTTGGATTTATGTCACATTATCAGTAACCCCCACAGCTTGCCTCCTGGACTTGCAGGCTGTCCTGTCTGGAGACAATACACATCTCTTTAACCTGTGCTTAATGCTCCCTCCACCCACATTGTCTGTATCTTTAAGACCTGGCTGGTTGTAGGGATTCGCATTCTAATCAGTATTCTGTAACTTGATTTTGTGTCTCTGTGCCCTGTTTGAGAGCACATTTCCACTCCATCTGACGAAGGAGCAGCGCTCCGAAAGCTAATGGTATTTGCTACCAAATAAACCTGTTGGACTTTAACCTGGTGTTGTTAAAACTCTTACTGTGTTCACCCCAGTCCAACGCCGGCATCTCCACTTCAAGTCCCATCCCAGGATTTGATGGCCATGGGAGCTGTGTTCATAACCGGGTCAAACAGGTTGATTGTCAACAGGCAAATCCTTCCAAACACGCCAATGGCTGGCGGTAAGAGTGAGAGAGACTCTTAATCAGCCACGCTTGATGTGGAGTGGCGCCCCCTCAAACGATAAGTCCCCTGGCAATAGACTTTTCCGGGAATTACTAGCTATGGAAACAGGCAAACGTTTTCCTTTATGCATGACTAAGGCACCACAAGATGGCACAGTGCTCAGCACTGCTGCCTCACAGTGCCAAGGGACCCAGGTTCGATTCCTGGCTTGGGTCACTGTCTATGCGGAGTCTGCACGTTCCCCCCGTGTCTGCGTGGGTTTCCTCCGGGTGCTCCGGTTTCCTCCCACACTCCGAAAATACGCTGGTTAGATGCATTGGCCGTGCTAAATTCTCCCTCAGTGTTACCCGAACAGGCGCCGGAGTGTGGCGACTAGGAGATTTTCACAGTAACTTCATTGCAGAGTTAATGTAAGCCTTACTTGTGACTAACAAGTAAAAAACTTTTTAAAAAACATCTGGAATTAAGAATCTACTGATGACCATGAAACCATTGTCGATTATCGGAAAAACTCATCTGGTTCACTGATGTCCTTTAGGGAAGGAAATCTGCCTTCCTTACCTGGCCTGGCCTACATGTGACTCCAGAGCCACAGCAATGTGGTTGACTCTCAACTGCCCTCTGAAATGGCCGAGTGAGACACTCAGTTCAAGGGGCAACTAGGGATGGGCAATAAACTCTGGCCCAGCCAGCGATGCTCAGAAAGAGCCTGCTTGTGACACGAATAAATAAATTTTTCACGAGGTGAGGGAAGAGATTGGGAATTGGACGAAAAGTGTCTGGCTCAGTTGATAGCCAAGTGCAGAGTCTCAGAGCTGTGAGGAGATGTTTCAGGGTAGGTAGAGAACATTCTTTTCGATTTGGAGTCAACAGGAATTACAGTACCAAAATTCTCACCATCCATTCACATCGCTCCCCTCACTCACAGAACCAAATGAAGGATCGAATACTTGTCGGGGAATCTAAGACAAGGGGCCGTGACTTGGAGAGAGTTACTTTTTGAATTGATTTGATTTATTATTGTCACATGTATTAGTATACAGTGTAAAGTATTGTTTCTTGCGCACTATACAGACAAAGCATACCGTTCATGCAAAAGGAAAGGAGACAGTGCAGAATAGGTGTAGAGGAAGATCAACTTAATGCAAGGTAGGTCCATTCAAAAGTCTGACGGCAGCAGGGTAGAAGCTGTTCTTGAGTCGGTTGGTACGTGACCTCAGACTTTTGTATCTTTTTCCCGATGGAAGAAGGTGGAAGAGAGAATATCCGGGGTGGCGTGGGGTCCTTGATTATGCTGGCTGCTTTGCCGAGGCAGTGGGAAGTGTAGACAGAGTCAATGGATGGGAGGCTGGTTTGAGTGATGGACTGGGCTTCGTTCACAACCCTTTGTAGTTTCTTGTAACCTTGGACAGAGCAGGAGCCATACCAAGCTGTGATACAGCCAGAAAGAATGCTTTCTATGGAAACCAGAGCACCCGAAGGAAACCCACACAAACATGGGGAGAAATGTGCAAACTCCACACAAGCAGTGACCCAAGGCTGGAATTGAACCCAGGTTCCTGGCGCTGTGAGGCAGCAGTGCTAATCATTGTTTGATTTGATTTGATTCATTATTGTCACATGTATTAGTATACAGTGAAAAGTATTGTTTCTTGCGCACTATACAGACAAAACATATCATTCATAGAGAAGGAAAGGAGAGAGTGCAGAATGTAGTGTTACAGTCATAGCTAGGGTGTAGAGAAAGATCAACTTAATGCGAGATAAGTCCATTCAAAGGTCTGATGGCAGTAGGAAAGAAGCTGCTCTTGAGTCGGTTGGTACATGACCTCAGACTTTTGTATCGTTTTCCCAAAGGAAGAAGGTGGAAGAGAGAATGTCCGGGGTGCGTGGGGTCCTTAATTATGCTGGCTGCTTTGCCGAGGCAGCGGGAAGTGCAGACAGTCAATGGATGGGAGGCTGGTTTGCGTGATGGATTGGGCTACATTCATGACCTTTTGTAGTTTCTTGTAGTCTTGGGCAGAGCAGGAGCCATACCAAGCTGTGATACAACCAGAAAGAATGCTTTCTATGGTGCATCCGTAAAAGTTGGTGAAAGTTGTAGCTGACATGCCAAATTTCCTTAGTCTTCTGAGAAAGTAGAGGCGTTGGTGTGCCGCCCATTTAGCCAAAGACTGAGAATTGCACACCTCAAACACTTGGATTTCCCTGTCCAGGAAAACCTTGCGTCAGCCCCATGTCACGGGGATGGTTAGTTGAAAGTTTCTGATAAAGTTTGTGCCGATGACAACTTATGACAAAGTTCAGCGTTTCCAATGGCGCCCACCAGGTGGAGATGGTTCACCAACTAACCAGAAAGTGACAATTAACCCCCTCTCCAGCTGGGAAAAATTCCGGTGGACTGGCTTTTAACTGAGAAATCGTGACGGTTTTATCCCGATCTTTACCCGGTAAAATGGATATTTCATTCATGTTTTCCCTCGTACCAAAATAGAAAGGTGTCTGCAGAATCTGACGCCTGGTAAAAGCTGGAAGGTGACCTGTACATAAAGACCACGTTTACTGACTTTATGTTCTACTCATTCACGGGATGGAGGTCAGAATTTATTGCCCATCCCTAATTGCCCCTAAACTGAGCGGCAGCAAACTCCCGTACCAACCGGTAATGATAAATTGCTGTCCAGTCCATCTCCGGCCCTGTCTCTACAACCACAATTGGACCTAAGGGCTGGAATTTGACCGGCATTCCCGCCCCGATTCCGGGGGCGGGTGAGGCTGGGAGAACGGCATTCTACGTTGGCCTCGGGTGGGATCGTACCGAACTCGGGCGGATGTGCCGGTAAGATTTCACCCAAGGTAGGCATTGGGGCCTCTGAAAGATTATGTATATTCATTGAACACAAATTTAAAAATACCAGAAACAAATAGAAAGAGAGTTTGATACAAAATCTAGACAGGCACTCCCAGCGCAGGAGTGCTGCAGTGTTGAAGGCGCTGCCTTTCAGATGAGGGATGCTCAACTAAGGCAGGGTCTGCTCCTTAAGATCCCGTGGCATGGCTTTGGAGAAAGGTCGGTCGCTTCCCCCCCCAGTGCCCCGGCCAATATTTATCCCTCAAAACCAAAATCGCCAAAAAAACACTAGTCATCTGGACTCCTAATCACATTGCTGCCCATGGGATCCTGCTGTGCGCAAATTGCCCACTGTGCTCCCTACATTACGACGGTGACCCACACTTTAAAAAATGCTTCATTCATTGTTCAAGCTCTCTGAGATGTCCTAAGAACATAAGAAATAGGAGCAGGAGTAGGCCATCTAGCCCCTCGAGCCTGCCCCGCCATTCAATAAGATCATGGCTGATCTGATAGTGGTTTAGTTCCACTTACCCGCCCGATCCCCATAACCCTTAATTCCCTTATTGATCAGAAATCTATCTACCTGTGACTTAAACATATTTAACGAGGTAGCCTCCACTGCTTCAATGGGCAGAGAATTCCAGAGATTCACTACCCTCTGAGAGAAGAAGTTCCTCCTCAACTCTGTCCTAAACTGACTCCCCCTTATTTTGAGGCTGTGCCCTCTAGTTCTTGTTTCCTTTCTAAGTGGAAAGAATCTCTCTGCCTCTACCCTGTCTAGCTGCTTCATTATCTTATAGGTCTCTATAAGATCTCCCCTCAGCCTTCTAAACTCCAATGAGTACAGGCCCAATCTGCTCAGTCTCTCCTCATAAGCTAACCCCCTCATCTCCGGTATCAACCTGGTGAACCTTCTCTGTACTCCCTCCAAGGCCAATATATCCTTTCGCTAATAAGGGGACCAAAATTGTACACAGTACTCCAGTTGCGGCCTCACCAATACCTTGTACAATTGCAGCAAGACCTCCCTGCTTTTATACTCCATCCCCTTCGCGATAAAGGCCAACATTCCATTTGCCTTCTTGATCACCTGCTGCACCTGCATACTGAGTTTTTGCGATTCATGCACAAGGACCCCCAGGTCCCTCTGCACAGTAGCCTGTTGTAATTTTTCACCGTTTAAATAATAGTCCATTTTACTATTATTCCTTCCAAAGTGGATAACCTCACACTTGTCAACGTTATACTCCATCTGCCAGATCCTCGCCCACTCGCTTAGCCCATCCAAATCTCTCTGCAGACTTTCCGCATCCTTTCCGCATGTCCTGAGGTCATGAAAGACACCACGTAAATGCGCAAGTCCCACCCCAGGATTTGACGGCCTAGGAAGGTGCGTTCATAACGGGGTCAAACGAGTTGAGTGTCAGCCTGCAAATGCAAATGCATCAATGGCTGTCGGTAAGAGTAGGAGTGACTCCTGGTCCAAAGATGTGCGGGTTAGGTTGATTGGCCATGCCAAAATTGCCCCTTAGTGTCCTGAGATGCGTAGGTTAGAGGGATTAACGGGTAAAAATATGTAGGGATATCAGGGTAGGGCCTGGGTGGGATTGTGGTCGGTGCAGACTTGATGGGCCGAATGGCCTCTTCCTGCACTGTAGGGATTCTATGGTTTCTATGGTTTCTATGGTCAGCCATGTTTGATGTGGAGTGGCGCCCCCTCAAGCTATAAGCCCCCTGGCGACAGACTAGCGACCTGTTTGGGAATTACTAGCTATGGAAACACACAGAAGTCTTCCTAACTGCACACTAAGGCACCACACGGTGGCGCAGTGGTTAGCACGGCTGCCTCACAGCGCCAAGGACCCAGGTTCGATTCCCGGCTTGGGCTACTGTCTGTGCTGAGTCTGCCGTTCTCCCCGTGTCTGCGTGGGTTTCCTCCGGGTGCTCCGGTTTCCTCCCACAGTCCGAAAGACGTGCTGGTTAGGGTGAATTGGCCGTGCTAAATTCTCCCTCAGTGTTACCCAAACAGGCGCCGGAGTGTGGCGACTAGGGGATTTTCACAGTAACTTCATTGCAGCGTTAATGTAAGCCTACTTTTGGCTGATCAATAAACTTCAAACATCTCCATTTTTATAGATGGATTTATAGCGGTTTACAGCATGGAAACAGGCCCTTCAGCCCAACTTGTCCATGCCAGCCTTTTTTTTAACCCCCTAAGCTAGTCCCAATTGCCCGCGTTTGGCCCTTATCCCTCTATACCCATCTTACCCATGTAACTGTCTAAATGCTTTTTAAAAGACAAAATTGTACCCGCCTCTACTACTACCTCTGGCAGCTTGTTCCAGACACTCACCACCCTCTGTGTGAAAAAATTACCCCTCTGAACCCCTTTGTATCTCTCCCCTCTCACCTTAAACCTATGCCCTCTAGTTTTAGACTCCCCTACCTTTGGGAAAATATGTTGACTATCTAGCTGATCTGTGCCCCTCATTATTTTATAGACCTCTATAAGGTCACCGTATTTCTCCTTGAAACACTGACATTTCATCTGTTTTGGTAGGTTGTGGGTGGGGAATGGTCATTGGCGCCAGGGTATCCGGTATTTTGACCAGTTCTGTCTAAAGGTCTCCATTGTCAGCAGGTCATCCCCAGTTTAGCCTGCTTTACCCACCCAATCCTGGTGGAACATGGACATCAGTCTGGGCTGCTGACACAGAAACAGAAGAGCAGAAACCATCTTGTTTGGACACAAGTCAAAATTTACAGCACAGAAATAGGCCATTCGGCCCAACTGCTCCATGCTGGTGTTTACACTCCACACCAGCCTCCTCCCACCCCCTCCTCATCTCATCCTATCCTTTCTCCCTTGTATGGAGTACTGTGTACAGTTTTGGTCTCCTTACTTGAGAAAGGACAAATTGGCACTGGAGGGGGTGCAGAGGAGGTTCACTAGGTTATATTCGGAGTTGAGAGGGTTGGCTTATGAGGAGAGACTGAGTAGACTGGGGCTATACTCATTGGAATTCAGAAGAATGAGGGGAGATCTTATAGAAACACATAATATTATGAAGGTAATATTAGAATAAGGGTGGCGCGGTGGCACAGTGATTACCACTGCTGCCTCACAGTGCCAGGGACCCGGGTTCGATTCCCGACTTGGATCACGGTCTGTGTGGAGTCTGCACATTCGCCCCGTGTCTGCGTGGGTTTCCTCCCACAGTCCAAAGATGTGCAGGTTAGGTTGCTAAATTGACCCTAGTGTCAGGTAGTTAGTAGGGTAAATGAGTAGGGTTATGGGGATTGTGGTCGGTGCAGACTTGATGGGCCGAATGGCCTCCTTCTGCACTGTAGGGATTCTATGATTCTATAAGATAGGGAGGTTGTTTCTACTGGCAGGCGAAACTAGGGGGCATGGCCTCAAAATAAGGGGGAACAGATTTAGGACTGAGTTGAAGAGGAATTTCTTCACTCAAAGGGTTGTGAATCTGTGGAATTCTCTGCCCAGTGAAGCAGTTGAGACAACCTCATTGAATGTTTTTTAAGGTAAAGATAGATTGACCGCAATACATTCTATAGAATTGAGACCCTTTCTCCGCCTAACCCCGCCTCCTTCTGCCACTTGTTAATGCTGGTATTACACTCCAATTCTGTAACTCCGATCTGCTGTCCCCAAATTGGGGAAAGGATTGGGGGATTATTCCAAGTGTATAAACACCGGGTTGTAGGGGAGGAACTGGGTGAGTCTGTGCCTGTATTTTTTTTATTCATTCGTGGGACACGGGCGTCGCTGGCTGGGCCAGCATTTATTGCCCATCCCTAGTTGCCCTTGGAGGGCAGTTAAGAGTCAACCACATTGCTGTGGCTCTGGAGTCACATGTAGGCCAGACCGGGTAAGGACAGCAGATTTCCTTCCCTAAAGGGCATTAGTGAACCAAATGGGTTTTTCTGACAATGGTTTCATGGTCATCAGTAGGTTCGTAATTCCAGATATTTTTAATTGAATCCAAATTCCACCATCTACCGTGGCGGGATTTGAACCCGGGTCCCCAGAACATTAGCTGCGTTTTTGGATTAATAGTCCAGCGATAATACCACTAGGCCATTGCCTTCCCCTGTGACCTTGTGGATAAACCTGGACTAAGGAAAAGATTGGATCCAGATTCATCCTTTCCTTGATGTGTGAACAGTATCTTTAACACCCTTTAAGCAGTTGGGTTAGCCATGATCAGATTGAACGGTGGGGCAGGCTAGAACAGTGGCACAGTGGTTAGCACTGCTGCCTCACAGCACCAAGGACCCGGGTTCGATTCCCGGCTTGGGTCACTGTCTATGTGGAGTTTGCACGTTCTCCCTGCGTCTGCGTGGGTTTCCTCCGGGTGCTCCGGTTTCCTCCCACAGTCCAAAGATGTGCGGGTTGGGTGGATTGGCCATACTAAATTGCCCCTTAGTGTCCCAAGATTTGTAAATTAGGGGGATTAGCAGGGTAAATACATGGGGTTATGGGGGATAGGGGCTGGGTGGGATTGTAGTCAGTGCAGGTTTGATGGGCTGAATGGCCTCCTTCTGCACTGTAGGGATTCTATGATACTTCTGCTTCTATTTTTCTTCATAGGGAAGGAATAGAGGGATATGGACCGAGTAAGGATAGGAGGATTATTTTAAGTTTAGTTGGGGCATCATGATCAGCACAGGCTTGGAGGGCCGAAGGGCCTGTCCCTGTGCTGTACTTTTCTGTGTTCTTTGTTCTTGTGTTCTTTAAGGATCTGTCAGCACTGCTGCAACAATATCTTGCATTCATATAACACCTCCAATAAAGGAAAAGGATGCTTTGGCGAGGGTGCAAAGGAAGTTTGCCAGGATGGTCTGGAAGGTTTTAAGTTTCAATAAAGGTTGGATAAACTAGAATTGTTTTCCCTGGAAAGGCGGAGGCTAAGGGGAGACCTGATATAAATCTACAAAATTATGGGAGGCACGGACAGGGTGGATAGTCAGAGGCTTTTTCCTAGGGTGGAAGGGTCTTCAAGAGAACACAGATTAAGGTGAGAAACGTAAAATAAAGTTTATTTATTAGTGTCACAAGTCGGCTTACATTAACACTGCAATGAAGTTACTGTGAAAATCCCCTAGTCGCCACACTCCGGCGCCTGTTCAGGTACACTGAGGGAGAATCGAGCATGGACAATTGGGGTTAAAGGGATCAAGGGATATGGGGAGGAAGAGGGGAATCGGGATATTGAATTCGATGATCAGCCATGATCAAAATGAATGGCGGAGCAGGTTTGAAGGGCCGAATGGTCTACTCCTACTTCTAGTTTCTGAGATTCTAACAGTATGCACCTAAAGATGGTAAGTTTAAGAGAGATGTGCGGGGAAAGTTCTTCACACGGAGGGTGGAGGGTGCCTGGAATGGGCTGCCAGTGGGAGGTGGTGGGGATAGGCACATCAGCAACGTTCAAGGTGTATCTTGATGGAGACATGAACAGGAAACGAACAGAGGGATAGAAACCGCGTATCAGTGCAGGCTTGGTGGGCCGAAAGGCCTGTTCCTGTGCTGTATTGTTCTTTGAGGCTTTTTTTGTCGTTTTTAAGACTTACCGATTTTCCCCCGAAGAACATCATCCAACATAACTTGACGCGTAGTCACATGGCGAGATTTTGGCACAGGCGGACAGTTGAAGGGATACGTTTTAAGGAGTGTCTTCATAGAGGGTCGGGGGAAGGGTGGGGGGGGGGAGGTAGAGAGGCGAAGGAAGGATTTAGAGAGGGGATTGCAGAGCTTAGGGACCGGAGAGCTGAAGGCACAAATGGCGGGCGGAGCAGTCAAAATTTTGAATGCGCCCTTGGAGGATCGCGGACGGTTACGGGGGGCTGGAGAAGGTGGCAGAGATAGAGAGGGGACACGGCATCTCTCGATCCCTGGGACAGAGGCAAGATTGAAAGAATCAGAAGCGTGGGTGCCAGCAAAGCTTTTCAAAGCTTCCACGGGATAATTAAACAGGGTAGTTGTCAGAGACAAAGGCAGTCTTTTCTGGCACTGTAAATGTCAGGGGTTGGAGTGGGGGGGTTGGAGGAACATTGGCAGCGATTTAGTTTCATTTATAAAGTGAGTGAAATCTCTTTCAGGAGTGAACTTGTGCTGAGGCCTTGCGATGACATACTGGAAAAGGATCTTGCTGCCACCATGGAAACAAAGAATGTTTGCGGAAAGGTTAAAGGGGGCAGTTAAAGAGCAAACAGAATTAATTTCCACCCAGTTGACACCTCTCCTCGGGAAGGCTTGTTCTATTGTTTGACTGGCTTGGATAATTTAAGGTCCACTGAGCCCTTGGAGGTTTTGTTCCTTCCTGGTTCTGTGGGACAGAAACACGAAAGTCATAGAATCCCTACAGTGCAGAAGAAGGCTATTCGGTCCATCGAGTCTGCACCAACTCTCTGACAGAGCATCTTACCCATGCCCTATCCCCGTAACCCCACATACTTATCCCACTAATTCCCCTAATCGACACATCTTTGGACACGAAAGGGGAAAATTTAGCATGGCCAATCCACCTAACCTGAACATCTTTGGACCCTAAGGGGCAATTTAGCATGGCCAATGCACCTAACCTAAATATCTTTGGACTGCGGGAGGAAACCGGAGCACCCGGAGGAAACCCACACAGACATGGGAAGAATGTGCAAACTCCATACAGACAGTGACCCAAGCCGGGAATCGAACCCGGGTCCCTGGCGCTGGGAGGCAGTAGTGCTAACCACTGTGCCACTGTGCCGCCCGAATGGCAAAAGCTGTGGTAAAAGCTTTCCGTTTCCCCTCAATTCCCTTCCCACCACTTTTACTTGTGTTATTATAATGATATAACACGTTTATTACTTATTGACAGTACAGGACAGAAGGCATTGATCGCTCATAAGGGTTTGGGCTTCATTGCAGGTTCATTTATTAAGACTAGGCACGCGAAACCGTGGGTATGAAGCTTAAAGACATCAGAGATGTCTGTGTGTGCTCTGCTCAAAACAAAAGCGAAACTAAGACTGGACATCTAGAGCAAATTTTCCCATCCCGACCGCCACGGGAATCGTAGTAGGAGGGACACAGACCATGCAAAGATTCGTTGACCTTGGGTGGGATTTTCCGGCTTTGGGTTGAGTGAGTCGGGAAAATCCGCCCCACCATCCATTCAGGACAAAGCAGCCTCTCTCGATTGGCACCCGATCCATAAACATTCACTCCCTCCACCACCAACGCACAGCGGCAGCAGTGTGTACCATCTACACGGGCTCCTGTGTATGAATGTATGTCGCTTCGAGCAAGCGTCAGTGAGTCACGTTACGAAATTAACCCATTGACTTCAATTGGCTGTTCACGTAGCCATCAGCACACTCAGGGCTGTTCAGTAAGTGCTGCCCAACCGTGAAAGTGCATCTGACAGAAATAGAAGGTAGTCCAAAATGGGAAATCTAATCGGGAATTGAGGAGGAACTTCTTCACCCAGAGAGTGGCGCGAATGCAGAACTCGCTCCCACAGGGAGCAGTTGAGCTAAGTAGTATTTAAAGATTATTTATTAGTTTATTTATTAGCCACAAGTGGGCTTCCATTAACACTGCAATGAAGTTACTGTGAAATTCCCCGAGTTGCCACACTCCGGCGCCTGTTCGGGACAATGCACCCTAACCAGTACGTCTTTCAGAATGTGGGAGGAAACCGGAGCACCCGGAGGAAACCCACGCAAACATGGGGAGAATGTACAAACTCCACACAGACAGTAACCAAAGGTGGGAATCCAAGGGAGAGGCGAGTAGAAACAAATGTTGAAAAGGTGAGATAGAGAAAGCATAAACAGCAACATGGACCTGATGGGCAGAATGGCCTCTTTCTCTGCTCTGTGTTCTATTGCCCGGGCAAACTCCTTCTATGTCGCTGATCATCGAAACCACAATGAAACTGCCATATGGCGTCCTTTGTCGCAACACTGAGGTTGTGTTGCAAATCGAGCCTGAACCAACTGGAGACAACTGGGCCTGATTTTAACTCGGTATAAGTGAATGGGCTAAAATGGGTTAAAATCTCACCTAATCTTTCAAAAGACTGAGTGTAAACCCTGTACCAGTGGATCTTAGCTGACATATCATACAATCCCTACAGTGCAGAAGGAGGCCATTCGGCCCATCGAGTCTGCACTGACCACAATCCCACCCAGGTTCTATCCCCATAATCCCATGTATTTACCCTACTAATTCCTCTAACCTACGCACCTCAGGACATTAAGGGGCAATTTAGCATGGCCAATGCACCTAACCCGTATATCTTTGGGCTCCTGAAGCAATCTACCAAGCGGCCTTCCATTGCTTTACCAACCTCGGGCAGGTCATCTCTAAAGGCGAGATCTGAAATACAGTGCCGGAAATACTCAGCAGGGGAAGCAGCATCTGAGGAGGGAGAAGCTGGGTTAATCTTTCATTGGACAAAATTAGAGATGCGGCAAGTTTTAGGCAAGTGGGGAGAGGAAAGGAATAAAAGAGCGTGCCTGTGACCGGGTGGAAGATGGGAGTGGTTGAGTGATGAAAGCGTGACAGGGTAAGGTGGAATGGGCGGCACGGTGGCACAGTGGTTAACACTGCTGCCTCACTGCGCCAGGGCCCCGGGTTCGATTCCGGCCATGGGTCACTGTCTGTGTGGAGTCTGCACGTTCTCCCCATCTCTGCGTGGGTTTCCTCCCGATGCTCCGGTTTCCTCCCACAGTCCAAAGATGTACAGGTAAGGTGGATTGGCCATGCTAAGTTGCCCCTTGGTGTCCAAATATGTGCAGGTTAGGGGGATTGGCCATGCTAAATTGCCCCTTAGTGTCCAAAGATGTGCAGGTTAGGTGAATTGGCCATGCTAAATTGCCCCTTGGTGTCCAAATATGAGCAGGTTAGGGGGATTGGCCATGCTAAATTGCCCCTTAGTGTCCAAAGATGTGCAGGTTAGGTGGATTGGCCATGCTAAATTGCCCCTTGGTGTCCAAATATGAGCAGGTTAGGGGGATTGGCCATGCTAAATTGCCCCTTAGTGTCCAAAGATATGCAGGTTAGGTGGATTGGCCATGCTAAATTTCCCCTTAGTGTCCAAAGATGTGCAGGTTAGGTGGATTGGCCACGCTAAATTTCCCCTTAGTGTCCAAAGATGTGCAGGTTAGGTGGATTGGCCATGCTAAATTGACCCTTAGTGTCCAAAGATGTGCAGGTTAGGTGTATTGGCCGTGCTAAATTGCCCCTTAGTGTCCAAAGATGTGTAGGTTAGGGGGATTGGCCATGGTAAATTGCCCCTTAGTGTCAGAGGGACTGGCAGGGGATAGGACCTAGATAGGATTGTTGTCGGTGCAGACTTGATATGCCAAAATGGCCTCCTTCTGTAGGAATTCAGAAGGAGATGGTAACGGGGCAAGGAAGGAACAGGAAACAGTCGGGTTTGAATTGACCCTGGAAAACCTGGTATCTTAAAAAGATGGTCCAGTTGTGTGGCTCCTGTGTCTCTCTGGACATGGGTCCTGAAGGAACACACCACATTGCTGACTGACAGGCCATTCCAGTTTTGCAGAATTGGAGAGGGACAAGAGGGTTTAAACTCTGTAAGAGTCGGTCTACATTGGATCCAGGGAAGTTTCCCTTTTTCCAAAGAGTAGTGGTGACCCTCAGGAACGAGGCTGGACTGTTTCCTGATTGGGGGAGAGACATATATGTGGCGAGCGAGTGTCTTTACAGATAACACAAGGATTGTGAAATCTCCGTGACAGGTTTAAATCGCCTGAGGGGACCCAGAAAGGAATTTTCCAGAGGATTGTTTCTGTGGGAGTTGCGGACAGGGTGAGGGTGGAGGGAGGGCAGAAGTGTTTAGTTGTGATGTTCTCTCCATCATGTTACGAGGTAGGCTGGATGGGCCAAATGGCCTCTCGCTGCCCTTAGGAAGGTCAAACTGTTGTAGGGAGGACACAATAAATGGGAATATACTCGGAAGGGTAGATTAAATGAAAGATCCTGGCGTACAAGTACACAGATCCCTAAAGACAGCAAGCAGTTCAAGTAGAGAAGGCTGCAAAGAAGGCAGATGGAATAAGAACATAAGAACATAAGAAATAGGAGCAGGAGTAGGCTATCTAGCCCCTCGAGCCTGCCCCGCCATTCAATAAGATCATGGCTGATCTGACGTGGATCAGTACCACTTACCCGCCTGATCCCCATAACCCTTAATTCCCTTACCGCTCAGGAATCCGTCCATCCGCGCTTTAAACATATTCAGCGAGGTAGCCTCCACCACCTCAGTGGGCAGAGAATTCCAGAGATTCACCACCCTCTGGGAGAAGAAGTTCCTCCTCAACTCTGTCTTAAACCGACCCCCCTTTATTTTGAGGCTGTGTCCTCTAGTTTTAACTTCCTTACTAAGTGGAAAGAATCTCTCCGCCTCCACCCTATCCAGCCCCCGCATTATCTTATAAGTCTCCATAAGATCCCCCCTCATCCTTCTAAACTCCAACGAGTACAAACCCAATCTCCTCAGCCTCTCCTCATAATCCAAACCCCTCATCTCCGGTATCAACCTGGTGAACCTTCTCTGCACTCCCTCCAATGCCAATATATCCTTCCTCATATAAGGGGACCAATACTGCACACAGTATTCCAGCTGCGGCCTCACCAATGCCCTGTACAGGTGCATCAAGACATCCCTGCTTTTATATTCTATCCCCCTCGCAATATAGGCCAACATCCCATTTGCCTTCTTGATCACCTGTTGTACCTGCAGACTGGGCTTTTGCGTCTCATGCACAAGGACCCCCAGGTCCCTTTGCACGGTAGCATGTTTTAATTTGTTTCCATTGAGATAGTAATCCCATTTGTTATTATTTCCTCCAAAGTGTATAACCTCGCATTTCTCAACGTTATACTCCATTTGCCATATCCTCACCCACTCACTCAGCCTGTCCAAATCTCTCTGCAGATCTTCTCCGTCCTCCACACGATTCACTTTTCCACTTATCTTTGTGTCGTCTGCAAACTTCGTTACCCTACACTCCGTCCCCTCCTCCAGATCATCTATATAAATGGTAAACAGTTGCGGCCCGAGTACCGATCCCTGCGGCACGCCACTAGTTACCTTCCTCCAACCGGAAAAACACCCATTTATTCCGACTCTTTGCTTCCTGTCAGATAGCCAGTCCCCAATCCACTTTAACACACTACCCCCAACTCCGTGTGCCCTAATCTTCTTCAGCAGCCTTTTATGGGGCACCTTATCAAACGCCTTTTGGAAATCCAAAAACACCGCATCCACCGGTTCTCCTCCATCAACCGCCCTCGTCACATCTTCATAAAAATCCAACATGTTCGTCAAGCACGACTTTCCCCTCATGAATCCATGTCCTTCACTGGCAGAGTTATGGAATATAAAAGTAAGGATGTAATCTCGGAATTCTGGAAAACACTGGTGAGACCGTGACTGGAATATTGTGTGTAGTTCTGGTCACCATATCACAGGAAGGATGTAGTTACTCTGCAGAGAGGGCAGAGGAGGTTCACAAGAATGTTGTCGGGGTTAGATAAGTTTAGCTACGAGGAGAGATTGGATAGGTTGGGGTTATTTTCCTCGGAACAAAGAAAGCTGAGGGGTGAGTTGATAGAGGTGTCCAAAATGATGAGGGGAAGAGATAGAGTGGACAGGATAAAATAAAATTGTTTCCCTTGGTGGAAAATTCTAGAACCGGGGACATAAATTCAAGATAAGTGGCGGAAGGTGTAGAGGTGATATAAGGAAGAATTGTTTACGCAGAGGGCCTGATTTTACCATCAAGTTGCGCCCGTTTTCGGGCGCAAAAACTTGGTAAAGTTGGGCATGAGGCGAGTAGCGTGATCCGCGCCTGCCTCCGCGCCAGTTCCCCCTTTACCAAGGCCCGAAAATGGCCGCCATCTGGACCGCGCCCAGAACGGGTGCGCCGGCCATTTAAATGCATTTGCATGCATTTAAATTGACTTAATGGGCCTGGACGCCCAATCTTTCCGGCACTTCCCCCTTTTACCACCGCGTTCGCCATTCCAAATTCGGCACGAAACAGACATGCTCGGCAAAGGTCCGATTCGGGCGCTCCAGCTTCTGGGGAGGTAAGCTCAGAGCTTCCAGCGGCTCTCTGACTCAGATAGTTGTGGGGGGGGTGGGGGTGGGGGAGGTGGGGTCAGATAGCTCTCTGGTGGGTGGGTGGGGGTGTGGCAGGTGGCTCTCTGGTTGGGGGGGGGAGGGAGAAGGGTAAAATCGCTCTCTGGTAGAATGGGGGGGGGAGTCGGGGGAGGGGAGGGTCCGCTGCCACTCTGCCTGAGATTGGTAGGGGGAAGGGGGGCAGGGGACCACAATTGGTCTGGGTAGCTGGGGCTTGGGGGGGGGGGGATAAAGGGTCAGTAATGTTGTGGGGGTGGGACAATGTCTGTGGGGGCCAGGGGGGAGGCATTATCCGGCAGGGGATGTAGCAGGGGAGCGTTTTTCTATTTTTTTTACTGCGCAGTTGGAGGCGTCGATCGGAGCTGCAGGATTTTGGGCGCGTTAAGCCCCGCCCACAGGCTTGTGTGGCGCGATTCGGAATTGCTGATATTTTTTTCAGGCAGAGTGCTTTTGGGGACGCCTGAGAACGGGTCTAAAAGTCAGAAACACTCCCAGTTCCAACACTTTGAATCAAAATGGTTAAATTGGGCCCAGAGGGTGGTGGATGTCTAGAATTTGCTGCCCGGGTTGGGGTTGGAGGGAGAGACCCTCAACTCTTTTACAAAGTACCTGGATCTGCACCTTAAGTGCTGTAAGCTACAGGGCTATGGACCGGGGCAGGAAGGTGGGATTAAAAAGGGTGTCCTTGGGCTGGTATGGACAAGATGGGCCAAATGGTCTCCTCCTGTGCTGAAACTTTTCTATGGGTCTATGCTCACATACCATCAGCTTTTATGGCCTTGTACCATTTCACAAGGGAGGCGATGGCTGAGTGGTATTATCGCTAGACTATCAACCCAGAAACTCAGCTAATGTTCTGGGGACCCGGGTTCGAATCCCGCCACGGCAGATGGTGGAATTTAAATTTGATTTAAAAATATCTGGAATTAAGAATCTACTGATGACCATGAAACCATTGTTGATTGTTGGAAGACCCATCTGGTTCACTAATGTCCCTTTAGGGAAGGAAATCTGCCGTCCTTACCTGGTCTGGTCTACGTGTGACTCCAGAGCCACAGCAATGTGGTTGACTCTCAACTACCCTCCAAGGACAACTAGGGATGGGCAATAAATGCTGGGCCCAGCCAGCGATGCCCATGTCCCACGAAATAATTAAAAAACCCAGATACCATCCTCACATGTACAAGGGAGATTTGAGTGAAAGTGTGTTTAGTTATTAGTGTCACAAGTAGGCTTACATTAACATTGCAATGAAGTTACTGTGAAAATCCCTTAGTTGCCAACCTCCAGTGCCTGTTCGGGTACACTGAGGGAGAACTTAGCACGGCCAATGCACTCTAACCAGCATACCAGATGCTGTTTTGGCTTTGAAAATGAACTTTGCTGATATAAAGGAAGCCTTATTAGACATAGTCGCTTTGGCATCGTCTTTCAGACTGAGAATTGGGCCGCAGGAGTTTGAAAATACTTCCTGCCACCAGTGCCAGATTCAGGCATAAGCTAAACCAGCTACAGCTTAGGGCCTCACAGTCCGCATGGGGCCTCACAAAATTTCAGAAGGTTTACGATGAAGAGAACATTTAAGAACGGATACCAGAAAAGAAAAAGAAAGCACCAGCTTGAAGAGCAACTCAAAAAATTACCAAAATTACCAAAATCTATGAGAGACCAAACCAGCCAAATGATAAATATGTCATCAGTAAATGCATTCATTTGAAAATAAGTTGTATTTTTCACTTTAAATACCTTGCTATTAAATAATTAAAAGGCATAATTATGTTTTCAATTTTTTTGTGGCGACACGGTAGCACAGTGGTTAGCACTGCTGCTTCACAGCTCCAGGGTCCCGGGTTCGATTCCCGGCTCGGGTCACTGTCTGTGTGGAGTTTGCACATTCTCCTCGTGTCTGCGTGGGTTTCCTCCGGGTGCTCCGGTTTCCTCCCACAGTCCAAAGATGTGCGGGTTAGGTTGATTGGCCAGGTTAAAAATTGCCCCTTAGAGTCCTGGGATGCATAGGTTAGAGGGATTAGCGGGTAAAATATGTGGGGGTAGGGCCTGGGTGGGATTGTGGTCGGTGCAGACTCGATGGGCCGAATGGCCTCCTTCAGCACTGTAGGGTTTCTATGATTTCTATGATTTCTATGACCCAAGGTCCTGTTTTGGGACGCACCTTTGTGAGACCTTTTGGTGTAACTTTTTAATAAGGGGCCTCCAAGCTTTGTATAGCTTCGGGCCTCACCAAGTCTAAATCCGGCACTGCCTGCCACTGATTCCCCTGCAGTTCCCCAGCTCACTGAGAGTCCCAGGCAGAGTCATTTCCAGGCATGTTATCCTTTGCAGCCGACTGGGTCACGGAGGTCAAAGGTTGACACAATAACACTCCCTATAACCTCAGCGCAAGAGGTATTAAGTCACAAATCGTGCGGTCAAGGCACCTAAATATTTACTGTGCCAACGGCGTCTGTTGCTGGTTCCTCCTTTACGAGGATCTCGCACCTGTTACCGTGGAGAAGGATATAACATCGCCAGCCTTGCTGCAGTTTCGCATGCACCACAGCGATCAATGTTTTCACAGGTCACCCTTACGATGGGAAGGTTGTGTAAATACTAGGAGGTTAATAAATCAGACTCAAAGCCAAAAGTCAGGTCACAGGGTTTGCTTCTGGACTGCGGTTGCACAAAGGCGGCTTTGAGAAAGCAGGCCCCCAGGTAACCATCAGATAAAGGGCCATTTTATTGGCAATTACTGCACCAGTCAGATATCGCTCCCGTACACTGATGCCACTCAACACATTAATGGCAAGAATGTGCCTTGCCCCCCCCATTGCAACTCTTCATCTCTAGGCCACTACGGAGTGGACTGAGGAGAAAGGCCACACAAATTATCAATGAGTGCAATAGATAACCATTCAACTAGCCGATAGGTTGCAGGAAACCAAGGACGGGATTTTCCAGGCCGCGCTCGCCCCAAGACCTGGAAATTCCTGCCCGAAGTCGATGGAACTTTGTCATGGTCCGCCCCTTCCCAGTACGATTCCCTTGGCGGGCTGGATGGAAAAAATTCCACCCCAAGAGAGAGAAAAGATGGTAAATATGAATCATAAAATCATAGAGTCCCTACGGTGCAGAAAAAGCCATTCGGCCCATCTAGTCTGCGATACAGTATCTTCCCCAGACTCTGTCCACCCCCACCCTATCTCTGTGATCTCACACATTTAGCATGGCCAATCCATCGAACCTGCACATCTTTGGACACTAAGGGGCAATTTAGCATGGCCAATCCATCTAACCTGCACATCTTTGGACACTAAGGGGTAATTTAGCATGGCCAATCCACCTAACCTGCACATCTTTGGACACTAAGGGGTAATTTAGCATGGCCAATCCATCTAACCTGCACACCTTTGGACACTAAGGGGTAATTTAGCATGGCCAATCCACCTAACCTGCACATCTTTGGACACTAAGGGGTAATTTAGCATGGCCAATCCATCTAACCTGCACATCTTTGGACACTAAAGGGTAATTTAGCATGGCCAATCCATCTAACCTGCACATCTTTGGACACTAAAGGGTAATTTAGCATGGCCAATCCATCTAACCTGCACATCTTTGGACACCAAGAGGCAATTTAGCACGGCCAATCAACCTAACCCGTGCATCTTTGGACTGTGGGAGGAAACCGGAGCACCCGGAGGAAACCCACGCAGACACGGGGAGAACGTGCAAGCTCCACACAGACAGTGACTCGAGGCTGGGAATCGAACCCGGGTCCCTGGCGCTGTGAGGCAGCAGTGCTAACCGCTGTGCCGCCGTGCCACCCTAATGGCGTGGGAATATGGGGATAGGGCCTGGGTGGGATTGTGGTCGGTGCAGACCATTGTCGGGAAAAACCATCTGATTCACAAATGTGCTTTAGGGAAGGAAACCTGCCGTCCTCACCCGGTCTGGGCCTACATGTGACTCCAGAGCCACAGCAATGAGGTTGACTCTCAATTGACCTCTGAAATGGCCCAGCAAGCCATCAGTTCAAGGGCGACTAGGGATGGGCAATAAATGCCAGCGACACTCATGTCCCACGAATTAATTTTTAAAAGTTCAATGTATAAAAGAAATGTAAATCTGAAGTAAAACCATGAAAGGAGCCTCTGAGTTTTTGCAAGGTGGCAAGGAAGTTCCTTAAGGACATTGAGCATCAGAAAGGCTGCAGCTAAGAGTGACTTGACACCTTCAGGGAGGGGGAAGGGCAGCCGAAGAATTTTGACCTTGTGTTCATCGTGTAACACAACATAACTGAGATTCCTGTGGATGTTACCCGAGGGGAAGTGAAAACAGGTGTGGAAGTTAATAAAATTGATCTGTTCATCAGGAATGATAAATGAGGGTCTTCGCAGATGGGCTAGGCCCCGGATTTCTCGCTCAACCTACCCAGGCAGCTCCATCGCGAGAAGCAGCACAGGCCCAAACATGTCACGTCAGCACAACCGACCGACCAAGCTGTCACTCTTTATTTCGAGAGTGTGGGGGGGGCGCGGGGGAATGATCTGAAAAGCAGCCTTTACACTTCAAAGAGGGAAAAAGTGTACAAAGAACAAAGAGAACAAAGAACAGTACAGCACAGGAAACAGGCCCTTCGGCCCTCCAAGCCTGTGCCGCTCCTTGGTCCAACTAGACCAATCGTTTGTATCCCTCCATTCCCAGGCTGCTCATGTGACTATCCAGGTAAGTCTTAAACGATGTCAGCGTGCCTGCCTCCACCACCCTACTTGGCAGCGCATTCCAGGCCCCCACCACCCTCTGTGTAAAAAACGTCCCTCTGATATCTGAGTTATACTTCGCCCCTCTCAGCTTGAGCCCGTGACCCCTCGTGATCGTCACCTCCGACCTGGGAAAAAGCTTCCCACTGTTCACCCTATCTATACCCTTCATAATCTTGTACACCTCTATTAGATCTCCCCTCATTCTCCGTCTTTCCAAGGAGAACAACCCCAGTCTACCCAATCTCTCCTCATAGCTAAGACCCTCCATACCAGGCAACATCCTGTACATTTTGTTTTGCGTTTATCAAGGTTGTTAAGATGCTGGGGAGAACCATAGAATCCCTACAGTGCAGAAGGAGTCCATTCGACCCATCGAGTCTGCACCAACCACAATCCCGCCCAGACCCTATTTCTGTAACCCCACATATTTAGCTTGCTAATCCCCTGGCTAAGCATGGCTAATCCACCTAACCTACAAATTTTTGGACATTAAGGGGCAACTTAGCATGGCCAATGCACATCTTTGGAGTGTGGGAGGAAACCGGAGCACCCGGAGGAAACCCACGCAGACACAGGGAGAACGTGCAAACTGCACACAAACAGTGACCCGAGCCGGGAATTGAACCCGGGTCCCTGGCGCTGTGAGACAGCAGTGCTAACCACTGTGCTACCGTGCCCCTCAAGGAGTGGGACTATTTTCCTTTCCACTCACCATCAAGCGATTCAGATGGAAACCTACAGTTATAGCCAAGTGCCGTCTGCACCTGCGCAAAAAAAAAATGCCTCAGTCCCCATTTCAGAAAAATCTGACCCTCTAACAACAATCACTTGACCTCCACACTGATCACGTGACTCTCCTGCGCTAATCACCCAACCCTATCCCCACCAACCATCCCGATTCCGCCTACCTGAGCCCCCACTAACCAACACCACCCACCCCCATTCCCCAACCTGGCTACCCATTCCCCCCCCCCACCCGACCCCCCCCCCCCCCCCCCCCACCCCCCCCACCCCCGCCCCCCCACCCCCGCCTGCAATCTTATCCACTTGCCTTACAAACCTGGTTTCTCCAAGTGGCTGGAATTTTAAATGTACCCCTTGTACGGCAGCTACTGCTGTTAAAACAAAAGGAGGGACTTATCTTCCTTCTCCCTGAGACTTCCACCCTCGACACAAGGCCTCAGCAACCCATCGTACCACACTGACCTCACCCAGCCTGAGCCAGAAGGTCACACGAGAAAGGGGTGGCTTCATTTCCAGGTGTGGAACTAGGAAGGGAGAGATAGAGAACCTGGTGAACTGGTGGCGACGACAATAATCTCTCCCTCAATGTCAACAAAACAAAGGAGATTGTCATCGACTTCAGGAAGCGTGGTGAAGAACATGCCCCGGTCTGCATCAACAGGGATGAAGTGGAAATGGTCGAGAGTTTCAAGTTTCTCGGTGTCCAGATCACCAACAACCCGTCCTAGTCCCTCAATGCCGACACTATAGTTAAGGAAGCCCACCAACGCTTCTACTTTCTCAGCAGACTAAGGAAATTCAGCATGTCAGCTATGATTCTCACTAACATTTACAGATGCACCACAGAAAGCATTCTTTCTGGATGTATCACAGCTTGGTATGGGCTCCTGCTCTGCCCAAGACCGCAAGAAACTACAAAGGGTCGTGAACGAAACCCAGTCCATCACGCAAACCAGCCTCCCATCCATTGACTCTGTCTACACTTCCCGCTGCCTTGGAAAAGCAGCCAGCATAATTAAGGACCCCATGCACCCCGGACATTCTCTCTTCCACCTTCTTCCGTCGGGAAAAAGATACAAAAGTCTGAGGTCACGTACCAACCAACTCAAGAACAGCTTCTTCCCTGCTGCTGTCAGACTTTTGAATGGACTTACCTCGCATTAAGTTGATCTTTCTCTACACCCTAGCTGTGACTGTAACATTACATTCTGCACTCTCTTCTTTCCTTCTCTACGAATGGTATATTTTGTCTGTATAGCGCGCAAGAAACATTACTTTTCACTGTATGTTAATAAATGTGGCAATAATAAATCAAATCAAATCAAAAAGTATCATTTTCCCGATGGAAGAAGATGGAAGAGAGAATGTCCGGGGTGCATGGGGTCCTTAATTATGCTGGCTGCTTTGCCGAGGCAGCGGGGAAGTGTAGACAGAGTCAATGGATGGGAGGCTGGTTTGCGTGATGGATGGGCTACATTCACGACCTTTTGTAGTTCCTTGCGGTCTTGGGCAGAGCAGGAGCCCATACCAAGCTGTGATACAACCAGAAAGAATGCTTTCTATGGTGCATCTGTAACAGTTGGTGAGTCATAGCGGACATGCCAAATTTCATTGTTTCCCACACCCCAATAACAAATCAAATCAAAAATGCATCTTTGTCGTGCTTTAATCCAATTGGCCATTATGTTTCTGATTTGGGATGTCAGGGGTTGTGAATAGCCAAGTGTTAAAATGTTTTAACTTGTTTTAAAGAGTGAGCAGAACCTATGTCTCTTCTCCAACCACTCCTGCGAGTCGCTGGCCCGGAGCAGATCAATAACCAGTATTGGTTGAATTATTCTGCTGTCCTAATTCAAAGCCTCTCCATTCACGAGGGAAGTCTGGCGTGAGACACTCCATCATTACCGTGCGAAGAATAAGTGCATGATTTGACGGGTGTTCACACAATCACCATCACACATCCTCGACTGCCTCAAAACAACAGGAAGCAGAATATTTCATATAATAAATAAAACATTTGATTTAAATCGCTGTATCGGTCCCACCCCCACCCCCCCTCTCCCGCTCATATGTCCGGGGAGGCGATGACCTAGTTGCATTATTGCTAGACTATTAATCCAGAAAACTCAGCTGATGTTCTGGGGACCCGGGTTCGAATCCCGCCACGGCAGATGGTGGAATTTGAATTCAGTAAAAAAAGTCTGGAATTAAGAATCTACAGATGACCATGAAACCATTGTCGGAAAAAACCCACCTGGTTCCCTTTAGGGAAGGAAATCTGCCGTCCTTATCTGCTCCGGCCCACATGTGGCTCCAGAGCCACAGCAATGCGGTTGACTCTCCATTGCCCCTCTGAACAAGGGCAACTAGGGATGGGCAATAAATGCTGGCCCAGCCAGCGACGCCCATGTCCCAGGAATGAATAGGAATGAAAAAATATGCAGAACTGGGCAATCATCGAACTGTTCTTTTTATGAGATGCAGAATGTAGCGCTGGCCCTAACTATCAACCTGGGGCTGCATTCCTTCTTCGAATCTGAAACCAGTGATTTCAGAAGTCAGCTTTGCATTTGCCTATCGCTCTGATTAAACTAACTTATCCCAAAGACAACACTTGCACATTATTGCCAGAAAGTGCCTGAACAGATGTTAACAGTCCATTCACTGTCAAAGCAATAATATCCTGCATTTAGATAGCATCCTTAACAAAGCAAAACACCCCCCCCCCCCCCCCCCCCCAAGACACATCACAGAAGCATTATCGGACAGAACATGACATAGGAAAAGGTTACGGGTGGAATTTTCCAGACCACCCCCCCCCCCCCACCGCTCCTCCCCCACCCCAATTCCGTGGTCCGGCAAGAAACTATAGGTGAATGTCTAGATATTCACCGCCCCTCCTGGGCCATTCCCACTCCCAAAAATGGGTTCGGAAAAAGTTCACTGGATAAAAGCAAATCACTGCGGATGCTGGAATCTGAAACCAAAAGAGAAAACGCTGGAAAATCCCAGCAGGTCTGGCAGCGTCGGTAAGGAGAGAAAAGAGTTGACGTTTCGAGTCCATCTTTGAGGGGCATAGATTAGCTAGATAGTCAACGTCTTTTCCCAAAGGTAGGGGAGTCTAAAACTAGATAGCATAGGTTTAAGGTGAGAGGGGAGAGATGCAAAAGGGTCCAGAGGGACAATTTTTTCACTCAGAGGGTGGTGAGTGTCTGGAACGAGCTGCCAGTGGTAGTAGTAGAGGCGGATACAATTTTGTCTTTTCAAAAGCACTTAGATAGTTACATGGATAAGATGGGTATAGAGGGATATGGGTCAAATGTGGGCAAAAGGGGTTTAAAAAGAAGGGCGGCATGGACAAGTTGGGCTGAAGGGCTTGTTTCCATGCTGTAAACCTCTCTTCTATGACTCCAGATGATGACAAAGGGTTGTCTGGACTCGAAACGTCAGCTCTTTTCTCTCCTTACAGATGCTGCCAGACCTGCTGAGATTTTCCAGCATTTCCTCTTTTGGTTTGGAAAAGTTCAATTCTGTGAGCTGCTTTGTATACTATAAGGTGGGCAGCACAATGGCACAGTGGTTAGCGCTGCTGCCTCACAGCGCCAGGGATCCGGGTTCGATTCCCAGTTTGGGTCGCTGTCTGTGAGGAGTTTGCACGTTCTCCCTGTGTCTGCGTGGGTTTCCTCCGGGTGCTCAGGTTTCCTCCCACAGTCCGAAAGACGCGCTGGTTAGGGTGCATTGGCCATGCTAAATTCTCCCTCAGTGTTACCCGAACAGGCACCGGTTTTGTGGCAACTAGAGGATTTTCACAGTAACTTCATTGCAGTGTTAATGTAAGCCTTACTTGTGACTAATAAATAAACTGCCGTTATATATCCAGCTGGCAATGTTCTCCGGGGAAAGGGTTTGAGGGGAGGTTTGATCGACGTATACAAGATCCACGTCAGATCAGCCATGATCTTATTGAATGGCGGGGCAGGCTCGAGGGGCTAGATGGCCTACTCCTGCTCCTATTTCTTATGTTCTTATGTTCTTATTATGAATGGCTTAGATAAAGTAGAGAAGGAAAATCTGTTTCCATTGACTGATGGTACAAGGAGTGGGGGCACAGATACAGAGGGGCAGGGGGAGGGGGAGGAGGAAACTCCTCTGCACAGAGAGTGGCAAAGACCTGGAATTCTCTGCCTGTGAGGGAGGTGGAAGCAAAGATGATAAATGATGCAAAAGGAATTTGGCTGGACACGTGAGGGAAATAGGACCTGAGGGTGAACAGATGAGTGAATGGGACGGACTGGATTACGGAGAGCCGGCATGGCTTTGATGGGCCGAATGGACTCCTGCTGTGCCTTAATATCTCAATGAGTGGAAGTTACTGATGTTATGGCTCAGGTTAGAAACTCCAATGTGTTTTATCAAGCCCGTCTGAACCACCAACATCTCTACTTTCTCAGAAGACGAAGGAAATTTGGTATGTCCGCTACGACTCTCACCAACTATTACAGATGCACCATAGAAAGCATTCTTTCTGGTTCTATCACAGCTTGGTATGGCTCCTGCTCTGCCCAAAATTGCAAGGAACTACAAAAGGTCGTGAATGTAGCCCAATCCATCACGCAAACCCAGTCTCCCATCCATTGACTCTTTCTACACTTCCTGCTGCCTCGGCAAAGCAGCCAGCATAATTAAGGACCCCACGCACCCCGGACATTCTCTCTTCCACCTTCTTCCTTCGGGAAAAAGATACAAAAGTCTGAGGTCATGTACCAACCGACTCAAGAACAGCTTCTTCCCCGCTGCTGTCAGACTTTTGAATGGACTCACCTTGCATTAAGTTGATCTTTCTCTACACCCTAGCTATGTCTATAACACTACATTCTGTACTCTCTCATTTCCTTCTCTATGAACAGTATGCTTTGTCTGTGTAGCACGCAAGAAACAATACTTTTAACTGTACGTTAATACATGTGACAATAATAAATCAAATCAAATCAAATCAAAAAAAAAGTTTTGTACCTTGAATTTGCTTATGATAAGCATGAGATAGTTCATGCTTATGTGTGATTCAAATGACCCACTAGGGAGCTTTTATCAAATGAAGTTTATTTAAGAATATAGTCAACAAGTATAGTAAGAAAATTTGCAAGAACTTTTATCAATTACAAACATAAACAAAACAATCACAATAATGTATAACCCTTAGCCAATATATAAATCAGATACTCCAATCAAAACCAGCATCCAATAAACAAAACCCTTTAAACAGATTTATCACTGCACGGGCTAAAGCTCACGTGATATTGGAATCCAGTTCCGTGGGTTAAATGCTGATTTCAAATGATCTTGAAAACTCAGAGCAGCTTGCAGTCTTCAGCTCCTCAAAACACCAAAAACGCAAATAGTTTACTGCAGCATGGCAACAAGCTATGGTTTCAGCTAACTGGTAAAACTTCCAGAATAAAACCAGAATGAGTGAGAGACCTCTTTCAGCTATGCTTCAAACACTGCAGCCAAAGAACAAAGAACAATACAGCACAGGAACAGGCCCTTCGGCCCTCCAAGCCCGCGCCGCTCCCTGGTCCAAACTAGCCAAAATGAAACTAAAAACATGACCGCTTGTCACCTGACCTGCCCACAGTTTTTTGTCTCCTCCCACACTGACATCACTTAAGGCTGTGATCGTGATTTTAAAAAAACCTCTTTAAGGTACGCTAACATCACACTAAACAGCCATTACCATTTGCGGAACATCAGTGGGCTGCTCGAGATGGCACTCAGTCCCAAGGGATCAATCATTCACACTTTATGAATGAGTTGGCCAATTTTCTCACATCAGCGAGAGGTCACCCCTTAGATGTGCCTCGAATGTTTCTTTGTTGGGTGTATGGGGTCAGTTACATCGTAGAATCATAGAATAGAATCCATACAGTGCATAAGGAGGCCATTCGGTCCATCAAGTCTGCACCGACCACAATCCTACCCAGGCCCTGTCCCCATAACCCCATGCATTTCCCCTAGCTAGTCCCCCTGACACTAAGGGGCAATTTAGCACGGCCAATCCACCTAACCCACACGTCTTTGGACTGTGGGAGGAAACCGGAGCACCCGGAGGAAGCCCACGCAGACACGGGGAGAATGTCCAAACTCCACACAGACAGTGACCCAAGCCGGGAATCGAACCCGGGATCCTGGCACTGTGAGGCAGCAGTGCGAACCCACTGTGCCACCATGGCGCCCCTGTTCAACTCCTTTGTTAGTGATGTTGAACTTCATTGAATTGAAGATGGTGGTTTTGTAGCCCTGGGAAATGTCAAACTGGTTCTAATTCTAATGTTTTACTGCAAAATCCAGACACCAGATAATAAGCAATATCAGAAAACACTGCAAAAGCAGACATAAGCATGGGAATCTGGGCTTTTGCTGCCCAGTTTAACTAACGGACATCTGCTCTCCAAAATGATTGGCTACCACTCATGTCATCTATCCAAGATGATATTCTCACTGTGCGGCCACACACGCCAACTCCGAATGTCCTTAGGGTGGCACGGTGACACAGTGGTTAGCGCTGCTGCCTCACAGCGCCAGGGACCCGGGTTCGATTCCCGGCTTGGGTCAATGTCTGTGTGACACAATGTCCTGGATGGTAACCTCCAAAATCAAATAAATTTGATTTATTATTGTCACATGTATTAGTATACAGTATTGTTCCATAGAATCATAGAATCCCTAGTGCCGAAGGAGGCCATTCGGCCCATCGAGCCTGCACTGACAACAATCCCACCCAGGCCCTATCCCCGTAACCCCATGTATTTACCCTGCTAATACCCCTGACACTTGGGGTCAATTTAGCACGGCCAATCCATCTAATCCGCACATCTTTGGATTGTGGGAGGAAACCGGAGCAGCCGGAGGAAACCCACGCAGACACGGGGAGAACGTGCAGACTCCGCACAGACAGTGACCCAAGCCGGGAATCGAACCCGGGTGGGTCCCTGGTGCTGTGAGGCAGCAGCGCTAACCACTGTGCCACGTGCCACCCTAAGGACATTCGGAGTTACCGTGTGTGGCCGCACAGTGAGAATATCATCTTGGATAGATGGCATGAGTGGTAGCCAATCATTTTGGAGAGCGGATGTCCGTTAGTTAAACTGGGCAGCAAAAGCCCAGATTTCCATGCTTATGTCTGCTTTTGCAGTGTTTTCTGATATTGTTTATTATCTGGCGTTTGGATTTTGCAGTAAAACATTAGAATTAGAACCAGTTTGACATTTCCCAGGGCTACAAAACCACCATCTCCAATTAAATGAAGTTCAACGTCACTAACAAAGGAGTTGAACAGCTGGTCGCGATGATAAAACATGGAAATGAGAAAATAAACATGCACCATAATGACATGCTGGATATGGTTCCAAACTTAATACAGAAGCGGCCATTATTCCCAAACCCACCTCCTGGAAGGACATGAGCCGTAGGCACACGGAACACCTTCCCTCCAAGCGTACCCCCGACTTGGAAATATATCACCGTTCCTTCACTGTCGCTGGGTGAAAATACTGGAATTCCCTCCCTAACAGCGCTGTGTCTACATCAAAGTTGATGAAGTGGAGATGATCGAGAGCTTCAAGTTTCTAGGTGTTTGGATCACCAACAACCTGTCCTGGTCCCTCCACGCCAACGCGATAGTTAAGACATCCCACCAACGCCTCTACTTTCTCAGGAGGCTACGGAAATTCAGCTTGTCCGCTACAACTCTCACCAACTTTTACAGATGCAACGTAGAAAGCATCCTTTCCGGATGTAACACATTTTGTTATGGCTCCTGTTCTGCCCAAGACTGCAAGGAATTACAAAGGGTTGTGAACCTGCCACACTGGAGGGTTGTTAGAGCAACATGGTTAGCACTGCTGCCTCACAGCGCCAGGGATCCAGGTTCAATTCCCGGATTGGATCACTACCTGTGTGGAATTTGCACGTTACCTCCGGATATTCCGCTTTCCTCCCACAATCCAAAGACGTGCGGGTTAGGTGGATTGGCCGTTCTAACTTGCCCTTTAGGGTCCCAAGATGTGTAGGTTAAGGGGAATTGGCCGTGCTAAATTACCAATTAAGTGTGTAAAAATGGTAGATTGGCCATGGTAAATTGATCCTTAGGCCGGAATTCTGCCGCCCTGCCCTCCACTGGAATCGGAGAGGGTGAGAGACGGAGAATGGGAAGGCCCGTTGACCTCGGACGGGATTTGACGGTTTGGGGGGACAAGCGAGGCCGTAAAATCCCGCCCATTGTGTCCAATGATGTGTCGGTTAGGGGGATTAGCAGGGTAAATCCGCAGGTTTACGGGGATTGGGCCTGGTTAAGACGCTCTGTCTGAGAGTCGGCGCTGAGTCGATGGGCCGAATGGCCTCCTTCTGCACTGTGTGGCTGCAGGTATTCCCTTATTTCAGCTGTGGCTCTGAGCAGGGGATAAAAACCTTGCCTGTTTGCTCGGGAACCCTTCAGAGAGAAATTTTCACCTTTCTCACACTGAAGCCTTCCTTCAAAACAATAGAATTTAATGTAATAGGGATTTTCCACTTTATGTGGCTCACAGCAGGAGGAAACTTCAGTTACTTACATTGGAAATTGGTTATTTTAATGTGAGTTTATTGTGGAGCTGGTCCAAATACTTTTAAACCGAGTGTGGGGTTTTCTGATTACGAGTGGGAATGTGTAAACATCTCCGGCAGACTGTTTGCCAAATTCATCTGCTTGCAACACCCGAGAGCAAGGGATACAACATCTCTCTGAATCCTCTTAGTGTTCATTAATGCGTGGAATTGCAGACTGCAGAATCAAACAAGCCTGCAATCCTTTCAAGCTTGTCTGACAAGCTGTATGCCACGCTACGATCGTGAAGCACCTGTGAAACAGGTCCGAGAGCGAGGTGCAGGTAGTCACAGGACCTCAGGGTCACCTGGTCAGACAGCCCTGCAGCAGTGCCAATCTTAACGAGATTCTCCCCACGAATCCTCAAGCAATGCAACAGAGAGGACTTTGGTTGCTAAAAGTTGTTCCCCACGCAGCACCAGGGACCCGGGTTCGATTGCAGCCTCGGGTCACTGTCTGCGTGGAGTCTGCACGTTCTCCCCGTGTCTGCGTGGGTTTCCGCCGGGTGCTCCGGTTTCCTCCCACAGTCCAAAGATGTGCAGGTTAGGTGGATTGGCCATGCTAAATTGCCCCTTAACGTCCCAAGATGTGGAGTTGCCGGCGTTGGACTGGAGTAGACACAGTAAGTAGTCTCAAAACACCAGGTTAAACCTGTTGGACTTTAACCTGGCGTTGTGAGACTACTTACTGTCCCAAGATGTGCAGGTTAGATGGATTAGCCATGTTAATTGTCCCTTAGTGTCCAAAGATGTGTATGTTCGGTGGATTGGCCATGCTAAATTGCCCCTTATTGTCCAAAGATGTGTATGTTCGGTGGATTGGCCATGCTAAATTGCCCCTTAGTATCCAAAGATGTGCAGGCTAGGTGGATTGGTCATGCTAAATTGCCCCTTAGTGTCCAAAGATGTGTAGGTTAGGGGGATTGGCGACATAAATATGCAGGGTTATGAGGATAGAACGTGGAGTGTGTCTGGGTGAGAGGTTCTGTCTGAGAGTTGGTGCAAGTGGGCTAAATGGTCTCCTTCTGCACTGTAGGGATTTTACGAATAAGATCCTGGCTGATCACACCTTCCTGCACCACCTGCAGATCTCGCAATTACCTTAGTAGTCAAATATATCTATCAACCTTTGACTTGAACATAGTGACCAATGAGGCATCCACTGCTCGCTGAGGTAGAGATTTCTGAAAGTTCTCAACTCATTGAGAAACAAGAAGTCTCTCCTCATCTCAGTCCTAAATGGCTGATCCCCTCATTCTGTGACTGTGACCTCCATGTTCTACGCTGTCCAGCCAGGGGAAGTATCTCTCAGCATCTATCCTTGTAAAAGTCCTGATGAATTTTACATCTTTCAATAAAATTAAATCCCATTCTTTGAAATTTAGGAAATACGGGCCTACTTTATTCTTCTTCAGGACAATATACTACCAGGAAAGCCTTTCTTTTTCTTTATACATTCATGGGACATGGGTGTCGCTGGCTAGGCCAGCATTTATTGCCCATCCCTAGTTGCCCTTGAGAAGGTGGTGGTGAGCTGCCTTCTTGAATCGCTGCAGTCCGCGTGCTGTGGGTTGACCCACAATGCCGTTAGGGAGGGAATTCCAGGATTTTGACCCAGTGACTGCGAAGGAACGGTGATATATTTCCAAGTCAGGATGGTGAGTGGCTTGGAGGGGAACTTGCAGTTGGTGGTGTTCCCATGTATCTGCTGCTCTTGTCCTTCTAGATGGAAGTGGTCGTGGGTTTGGAAGGTGCTGTCTAAGGATCTTTGGTGAATTGCTGCAGTGCATCTTGTAGATAGTACACACTGCTGCTACTGAGCGTCGGTGGTGGAGGGAGTGAATGTTTGTGGATGGGGTGCCAATCAAGCGGGGCTGCTTTGTCCTGGATGGTGTCGAGCTTCTTGAGTGTTGTTGGAGCTGCACCCATCCAGGCAAGTGGAGAGGGGCAGCACAGTGACACAGTGGTTAGCACTGCTGGCTCACAGCACCAGAGACCCACGTTCGATTCCTGGCTTGGGTGACTGTGCGGAGTTTGTACGTTCTCCCCGTGTCTGCGTGGGTTTCCTCCAGGTGCTCCGGTTTCCTCCCGGGTAAATATGTAGGGATATGGGGGTAGGGCCTGGGTGGGATTGTGGTCGGTGTAGACCCGATGGGCCGAATGGCCTCCTTCTACATTGTAGGGTTTCTATGATTTCTATGATTTCCTCCCGCAGTCCGAAAGACGTGCTGGTTAGGGTTTGGTCATGCTAAATTCTCCCTCAGTGTACCAAAACTGGCGCCGGAGTGTGGCGACTAGGGGGATTTTCACAGTAATCTCATTGCAGTGTTAATGTAAGCCTACTTGTGACACCAATAAATAAACTTCAAAGTATCCCATCACACTCCTGACTTGTGCCTTCTGGTGGATAGGCTTTGGTGAGTCAGGAGATGAGTTACTCGCCGCAGTATTCCCAGCCTCTGACCCGCTCTTGTAGCCACTGTGGGGGGTCCAGTTGAGTTTCTGGTCAATGGTAACCCCAAGGATGGTGACAGTAGGGGGGAGTCAAAAGATGGAGTCTTGTTACTTCTGATGAGATGGTGATTGCAAATGTCGTTGATGCTCCCAATAATCCATTTCCCATTGTGATACCAACTTTATAAACTTGAAAGCAACTTTGCAATGAGTAATATCCGATAGCTCACTGCAGCCTCTAATCGTTCTAACATGGTGGTTGTTTGAACAGTAATGAGGACATATAAAAATAGCCATGTGTGTTGAGACAGTAACAGATTGATATTTAAGGGAATGTCTATAGCTTCTCGTACTTATACCTGACTCTGGAGAATCCTTTATAACTGGGCTCCAGATGGTGCAAATCTTCTTCAAAGAGGCAGGTTTACCATCAGGACTGATCTCAAATCGGCCACAAGAGTCTAGGGCAGTTTTTATTTACTTTCCGTTTGATTTAGGCCTAACAGGACAAAGAACAAAGAACAGTACAGCACAGGAACAGGCCCTTCGGCCCTCCGAGCCTGCGCCGATCATAATGCCTGCCTAAACTAAAACCGCATGCCCTCACGGAGTCCGTATCCTTCCATTCCCATCCTATTCATGTATTCACCATGAAGAAGAATTTGTATCACTACAAATCTTTAAAAAAATTATATTTACATTATCTAACAGGAATGGTGATACGTCGGGGGGGGGGGGGGGGTTGGCGCCGGGGGGGTTGGCGCCGGGGGGGGGGGGGGGGGGAGCGGGGGAGGTGGGAATAGGTAGATGGAGTTTAGAGCCAAACACTATCAGATGCGTCAATATATTTAGGTCATTCTGTCAGTATAACTATGGCCAGGATCTTCCTGTCCCGCCTTCCGCCAGGATTTTCCAGTCCCACCAAAAGTCAACGAATGTTGGGTCAGCC